>NW_027017190.1:0-247603 GCF_036013445.1 Caloenas nicobarica
CTCTGTCGGGCCCTGTCGGGCTCTTTCGGGCTCTGTCGGGCTCTGTCGGGCTCTACTGGGCCCTGTCGGGCTCTGTCGGGCCCTGTCGGGCTCTGTCGGGCTCTGTCGGGCCCTGTCGGGCTCTGTCGGGCCCTGTCGGGCCCTGTCGGGCTCTGTCGGGCTCTGTCGAGCTCTACTGGGCTCTGTCGGGCTCTGTCGGGCCCTGTCTGGCTCTGTCGGGCTCTGTCGGGCTCTGGCGGGCCCTGTCGGGCTCTACCGGGCCCTGTCGGGCCCTGTCGGGCTCTGTCGGGCTCTGTCGAGCCCTGTCGGGCTCTGTCGGGCCCTGTTGGGCCCTGTCGGGCTTTGTCGGGCTCTGTCGGGCTCTGTCGGGCTCTGTCGGGATCTACTGGGCCCTGTCGGGCTCTGTTTGGATATGTCGGGCCCTGTCGGGCTCTGTCGGGCCCTATCGGGCTCTGTCGGGCTCTGTCGGGCTCTGTCGGGCTCTACTGGGCCCTGTCGGGCTCTGTCGGGCTCTGTCGGGCTCTGTCGGGCTCTACTGGGCTCTGTCGGGCTCTGTCGGGTTCTGTCGGGTTCTGTCGGTCTCTGTCGGTCTCTGTCGGGCCCTGTCGGGCCCTGTCGGGCTCTGTCGGGCTCTGTCGGGCTCTGTCGGGCCCTGTCGAGCTCTGTTGGGCTCTGTCGGGCTCTGTCGGGCTCTACTGGGCTCTGTCGGGTTCTGTCGGGCCCTGTCGGGCCCTGTCGGGCCCTGTCGGGCCCTGTCGGGCTCTGTCGGGCTCTGTCGGGCTCTATTGGGCTCTGTCGGGTTCTACTGGGCTCTACTGGGCCCAGTCGGGCTCTGTCGGGCTCTGTCGGGCTCTGTCGGGCTCTGTCGGGCTCTGTCGGGCTCTACTGGGCTCTGTCGGGCTCTGTCGGGCCCTGTCGGGCTCTGTCGGGCTCTGTCGGGCTCTGTCAGGCTCTACTGGTCTCTGTCGGGCTCTGTCGGGCCCTGTCGGGCCCTGTCGGGCTCTGTCGGGCTCTGTCGGACCCTGTCGGGCCCTGTCGGGCTCTGTCGGGCTCTGTCGGGCTCTACTGGGCCCTGTCGGGCCCTGTCGGGCCCTGTCGGGCCCTGTCGGGCTCTGTCGGGCTCTGTCGAGCTCTACTGGGCTCTGTCGGGCTCTGTCGGGCCCTGTCGGGCTCTGTCGGGCTCTGTCGGGCTCTGTCGGGCTCTACTGGGCCCTGTCGGGCCCTGTCGGGCCCTGTCGGGCTCTGTCGGGCTCTACTGGGCCCTGTCGGGCTCTGTCGGGCCCTGTCGGGCTCTGTCGGGCTCTGTCGGGCTCTGTCGGGCTCTACTGGGCTCTACTGTTCCCTGTCGGGCCCTGTCGGGCTCTGTCGGGCTCTGTCGGGCTCTGTCGGGCTCTACTGAGCTCTGTCGGGCTCTGTCGGGTTCTGTCGGGCTCTGTCGGGCTCTGTCGGGCTCTGTCGGGCCCTCTCGGGCTCTGTCGGGCTCTGTCGGGCTCTGTCGGGCTCTGTCGGGCTCTGTCGGGCTCTACTGGGCTCTACTGTTCCCTGTCGGGCCCTGTCGGGCTCTGTCAGGCTCTGTCGGGCTCTGTCGGGCTCTACTGGGCCCTGTCGGGCTCTGTCGGGCTCTGTCGGGCCCTGTCGGGCCCTGTCGGGCCCTGTCGGGCTCTGTCGGGCTCTGTCGGGCCCTGTCGGGCTCTGTCGGGCTCTGTCGGGCTCTACTGGGCCCTGTCGGGCTCTGACGGGCCCTGTCGGGTTCTGTCGGGCTCTGTCGGGCTCTACTGGGCTCTGTCGGGCTCTGTCGGGTTCTGTCGGGCTCTGTCGGGCCCTGTCGGGCCCTGTCGGGCTCTGTCGGGCTCTGTCCGGTTCTGTCGGGCTCTGTCGGGCCCTGTCGGGCTCTGTCGGGCTCTGTCGGGCTCTACTGGGCTCTACTGTTCCCTGTCGGGCCCTGTCGGGCTCTGTCGGGCTCTGTCGGGCTCTGTCGGGTTCTACTGGGCTCTGTCGGGCTCTGTCGGGTTCTGTCGGGTTCTGTCGGGCTCTGTCGGGCTCTGTCGGTCTCTGTCGGGCCCTGTCGGGCCCTGTCGGGCCCTGTCGGGCTCTGTCGGGCTCTGTCGGGCTCTGTCGGGCCCTGTCGAGCTCTGTCGGGCTCTGTCGGGCTCTGTCGGGCTCTACTGGGCTCTGTCGGGTTCTGTCGGGCTCTGTCGGGCCCTGTCGGGCCCTGTCGGGCCCTGTCGGGCCCTGTCGGGCTCTGTCGGGCTCTGTCGGGCTCTATTGGGCTCTGTCGGGTTCTACTGGGCTCTACTGGGCCCTGTCGGGCTCTGTCGGGCTCTGTCAGGCTCTGTCGGGCTCTACTGGGCTCTGTCGGGCTCTGTCGGGCCCTGTCGGGCTCTGTCGGGCTCTGTCGGGCTCTGTCAGGCTCTACTGGTCTCTGTCGGGCTCTGTCGGGCCCTGTCGGGCCCTGTCGGGCTCTGTCGGGCTCTGTCGGACCCTGTCGGGCCCTGTCGGGCTCTGTCGGGCTCTGTCGGGCTCTACTGGGCCCTGTCGGGCCCTGTCGGGCCCTGTCGGGCCCTGTCGGGCTCTGTCGGGCTCTGTCGAGCTCTACTGGGCTCTGTCGGGCTCTGTCGGGCCCTGTCGGGCTCTGTCGGGCTCTGTCGGGCTCTACTGGGCCCTGTCGGGCCCTGTCGGGCCCTGTCGGGCTCTGTCGGGCTCTACTGGGCCCTGTCGGGCTCTGTCGGGCCCTGTCGGGCTCTGTCGGGCTCTGTCGGGCTCTGTCGGGCTCTACTGGGCTCTACTATTCCCTGTCGGGTCCTGTCGGGCTCTGTCGGGCTCTGTCGGGCTCTGTCGGGCTCTACTGAGCTCTGTCGGGCTCTGTCGGGTTCTGTCGGGCTCTGTCGGGCTCTGTCGGGCCCTCTCGGGCCCTGTCGGGCTCTGTCGGGCTCTGTCGGGCTCTGTCGGGCTCTGTCGGGCTCTACTGGGCTCTACTGTTCCCTGTCGGGCCCTGTCGGGCTCTGTCGGGCTCTGTCGGGCTCTGTCGGGCTCTACTGGGCTCTACTATTCCCTGTCGGGTCCTGTCGGGCTCTGTCGGGCTCTGTCGGGCTCTGTCGGGCTCTACTGGGCCCTGTCGGGCTCTGTCGGGCTCTGTCGGGCTCTGTCGGGCCCTGTCGGGCCCTGTCGGGCTCTGTCGGGTTCTGTCGGGCTCTGTCGGGCCCTCTCGGGCTCTGTCGGGCTCTGTCGGGCTCTGTCGGGCTCTTTCGGGTTCTACTGGGCTCTGTCGGGCTCTGTCGGGCCCTGTCGGGCTCTGTTGGGCTCTGTCGGGCTCTACTGGGCTCTGTCGGGCTCTACTGGGCTCTACTATGCCCTGTCGGGCTCTGTCGGGCGCTGTCGGGCCCTGTCGGGCCCTGTCGGGCTCTGTCGGGTTCTGTCGGGCTCTGTGGGGCTCTGTCGGGCCCTGTCGGGCTCTGTCGGGCTCTGTCGGGCTCTACTGGGCTCTGTCGGGCCCTGTCGGGCTCTGTCGGGCTCTGTCGGGCTCTGTCGGGCTCTACTGGGCTCTGTTGGGCTCTACTGGGGCCTGTCGTGCTCTGTCGGGCTCTGTCGGGCCCTGTTGGGCTCTGTCGGACTCTGTCGGGCTCTGTCGGGCTCTACTGGGCCCTGTCGGGCCCTGTCGGGCCCTGTCGGGCCCTGTCGGGCTCTGTCGGGCTCTGTCGGGCTCTGTCGGGCTCTACTGGGCCCTGTCGGGATCTGTCGGGCTCTGTCGGGCTCTGTCGGGCTCTGTCGGGCTCTACTGGGCTCTGTCGGGTTCTGTCGGGCTCTGTCGGGCCCTGTCGGGCCCTGTCGGGCTCTGTCGGGCTCTGTCGGGCTCTGTTGGGACCTGTCGGGCCCTGTCAAGCTCTGTCGGGCTCTGTCGGGTCCTGTCGGGCCCTGTCGGGCCCTGTCGGGCCCTGTCGGGCTCTGTCGGGCCCTGTCGGGCCCTGTCGGGCTCTGTCGGGCTCTGTCGGGCTCTGTCGGGTTCTACTGGGCTCTACTGGGCCCTGTCGGGCCCTGTCGGGCCCTGTCGGGCCCTGTCGGGCTCTGTCGGGTTCTGTCGAGCTCTACTGGGCTCTGTCGGGCTCTGTCGGGCCCTGTCGGGCTCTTTCGGGCTCTGTCGGGCTCTGTCGGGCTCTACTGGGCCCTGTCGGGCTCTGTCGGGCTCTGTCGGGCCCTGTCGGGCTCTGTCGGGCTCTGTCGGGCCCTGTCGGGCTCTGTCGGGCCCTGTCGGGCCCTGTCGGGCTCTGTCGGGCTCTGTCGAGCTCTACTGGGCTCTGTCGGGCTCTGTCGGGCCCTGTCTGGCTCTGTCGGGCTCTGTCGGGCTCTGGCGGGCCCTGTCGGGCTCTACCGGGCCCTGTTGGGCCCTGTCGGGCTTTGTCGGGCTCTGTCGGGCTCTGTCGGGCTCTGTCGGGATCTACTGGGCCCTGTCGGGCTCTGTTTGGATATGTCGGGCCCTGTCGGGCTCTGTCGGGCCCTGTCGGGCTCTGTCGGGCTCTGTCGGGCTCTGTCGGGCTCTACTGGGCCCTGTCGGGCTCTGTCGGGCTCTGTCGGGCTCTGTCGGGCTCTACTGGGCTCTGTCGGGCTCTGTCGGGTTCTGTCGGGTTCTGTCGGGCTCTGTCGGTCTCTGTCGGGCCCTGTCGGGCCCTGTCGGGCTCTGTCGGGCTCTGTCGGGCTCTGTCGGGCCCTGTCGAGCTCTGTTGGGCTCTGTCGGGCTCTGTCGGGCTCTACTGGGCTCTGTCGGGTTCTGTCGGGCCCTGTCGGGCCCTGTCGGGCCCTGTCGGGCTCTGTCGGGCTCTGTCGGGCTCTATTGGGCTCTGTCGGGTTCTACTGGGCTCTACTGGGCCCAGTCGGGCTCTGTCGGGCTCTGTCGGGCTCTGTCGGGCTCTGTCGGGCTCTGTCGGGCTCTACTGGGCTCTGTCGGGCTCTGTCGGGCCCTGTCGGGCTCTGTCGGGCTCTGTCGGGCTCTGTCAGGCTCTACTGGTCTCTGTCGGGCTCTGTCGGGCCCTGTCGGGCCCTGTCGGGCTCTGTCGGGCTCTGTCGGACCCTGTCGGGCCCTGTCGGGCTCTGTCGGGCTCTGTCGGGCTCTACTGGGCCCTGTCGGGCCCTGTCGGGCCCTGTCGGGCCCTGTCGGGCTCTGTCGGGCTCTGTTGAGCTCTACTGGGCTCTGTCGGGCTCTGTCGGGCCCTGTCGGGCTCTGTCGGGCTCTGTCGGGCTCTATCGGGCTCTACTGGGCCCTGTCGGGCCCTGTCGGGCCCTGTCGGGCTCTGTCGGGCTCTACTGGGCCCTGTCGGGCTCTGTCGGGCCCTGTCGGGCTCTGTCGGGCTCTGTCGGGCTCTGTCGGGCTCTACTGGGCTCTACTGTTCCCTGTTGGGCCCTGTCGGGCTCTGTCGGGCTCTGTCGGGCTCTGTCGGGCTCTACTGAGCTCTGTCGGGCTCTGTCGGGTTCTGTCGGGCTCTGTCGGGCTCTGTCGGGCTCTGTCGGGCCCTCTCGGGCCCTGTCGGGCTCTGTCGGGCTCTGTCGGGCTCTGTCGGGCTCTGTCGGGCTCTGTCGGGCTCTACTGGGCTCTACTGTTCCCTGTCGGGCCCTGTCGGGCTCTGTCAGGCTCTGTCGGGCTCTGTCGGGCTCTACTGGGCCCTGTCGGGCTCTGTCGGGCTCTGTCGGGCCCTGTCGGGCCCTGTCGGGCCCTGTCGGGCTCTGTCGGGCTCTGTCGGGCTCTGTCGGGCTCTGTCGGGCTCTACTGGGCTCTGTTGGGCTCTGTCGGGCCCTGTCGGGCTCTGTCGGGCTCTGTCGGGCTCTGTCGGGCTCTACTGGGCTCTGTCGGGCTCTGTCGGGCCCTGTAGGGCCCTGTCGGGCTCTGTCGGGCTCTGTCGGGCTCTACTGGGCCCTGTCGGGCCCTGTCGGGCTCTGTCGGGCTCTGTCGGGCTCTGTTGGGCTCTACTGGGCCCTGTCGGGCTCTGTCGAGCTCTACTGGGCTCTGTCGGGCTCTGTCGGGCCCTGTTGGGCTCTGTCGGACTCTGTCGGGCTCTGTCGGGCTCTACTGGGCCCTGTCGGGCCCTGTCGGGCCCTGTCGGGCCCTGTCGGGCTCTGTCGGGCTCTGTCGGGCTCTGTCGGGCTCTACTGGGCCCTGTCGGGATCTGTCGGGCTCTGTCGGGCTCTGTCGGGCTCTGTCGGGCTCTACTGGGCTCTGTCGGGTTCTGTCGGGCTCTGTCGGGCCCTGTCGGGCCCTGTCGGGCTCTGTCGGGCTCTGTCGGGCTCTGTTGGGACCTGTCGGGCCCTGTCAAGCTCTGTCGGGCTCTGTCGGGTCCTGTCGGGCCCTGTCGGGCCCTGTCGGGCCCTGTCGGGCTCTGTCGGGCCCTGTCGGGCCCTGTCGGGCTCTGTCGGGCTCTGTCGGGCTCTGTCGGGTTCTACTGGGCTCTACTGGGCCCTGTCGGGCCCTGTCGGGCCCTGTCGGGCCCTGTCGGGCTCTGTCGGGTTCTGTCGAGCTCTACTGGGCTCTGTCGGGCTCTGTCGGGCCCTGTCGGGCTCTTTCGGGCTCTGTCGGGCTCTGTCGGGCTCTACTGGGCCCTGTCGGGCTCTGTCGGGCTCTGTCGGGCCCTGTCGGGCTCTGTCGGGCTCTGTCGGGCCCTGTCGGGCTCTGTCGGGCCCTGTCGGGCCCTGTCGGGCTCTGTCGGGCTCTGTCGAGCTCTACTGGGCTCTGTCGGGCTCTGTCGGGCCCTGTCTGGCTCTGTCGGGCTCTGTCGGGCTCTGGCGGGCCCTGTCGGGCTCTACCGGGCCCTGTTGGGCCCTGTCGGGCTTTGTCGGGCTCTGTCGGGCTCTGTCGGGCTCTGTCGGGATCTACTGGGCCCTGTCGGGCTCTGTTTGGATATGTCGGGCCCTGTCGGGCTCTGTCGGGCCCTGTCGGGCTCTGTCGGGCTCTGTCGGGCTCTGTCGGGCTCTACTGGGCCCTGTCGGGCTCTGTCGGGCTCTGTCGGGCTCTGTCGGGCTCTACTGGGCTCTGTCGGGCTCTGTCGGGTTCTGTCGGGTTCTGTCGGGCTCTGTCGGTCTCTGTCGGGCCCTGTCGGGCCCTGTCGGGCTCTGTCGGGCTCTGTCGGGCTCTGTCGGGCCCTGTCGAGCTCTGTTGGGCTCTGTCGGGCTCTGTCGGGCTCTACTGGGCTCTGTCGGGTTCTGTCGGGCCCTGTCGGGCCCTGTCGGGCCCTGTCGGGCTCTGTCGGGCTCTGTCGGGCTCTATTGGGCTCTGTCGGGTTCTACTGGGCTCTACTGGGCCCAGTCGGGCTCTGTCGGGCTCTGTCGGGCTCTGTCGGGCTCTGTCGGGCTCTGTCGGGCTCTACTGGGCTCTGTCGGGCTCTGTCGGGCCCTGTCGGGCTCTGTCGGGCTCTGTCGGGCTCTGTCAGGCTCTACTGGTCTCTGTCGGGCTCTGTCGGGCCCTGTCGGGCCCTGTCGGGCTCTGTCGGGCTCTGTCGGACCCTGTCGGGCCCTGTCGGGCTCTGTCGGGCTCTGTCGGGCTCTACTGGGCCCTGTCGGGCCCTGTCGGGCCCTGTCGGGCCCTGTCGGGCTCTGTCGGGCTCTGTTGAGCTCTACTGGGCTCTGTCGGGCTCTGTCGGGCCCTGTCGGGCTCTGTCGGGCTCTGTCGGGCTCTATCGGGCTCTACTGGGCCCTGTCGGGCCCTGTCGGGCCCTGTCGGGCTCTGTCGGGCTCTACTGGGCCCTGTCGGGCTCTGTCGGGCCCTGTCGGGCTCTGTCGGGCTCTGTCGGGCTCTGTCGGGCTCTACTGGGCTCTACTGTTCCCTGTTGGGCCCTGTCGGGCTCTGTCGGGCTCTGTCGGGCTCTGTCGGGCTCTACTGAGCTCTGTCGGGCTCTGTCGGGTTCTGTCGGGCTCTGTCGGGCTCTGTCGGGCTCTGTCGGGCCCTCTCGGGCCCTGTCGGGCTCTGTCGGGCTCTGTCGAGCTCTGTCGGGCTCTGTCGGGCTCTGTCGGGCTCTACTGGGCTCTACTGTTCCCTGTCGGGCCCTGTCGGGCTCTGTCAGGCTCTGTCGGGCTCTGTCGGGCTCTACTGGGCCCTGTCGGGCTCTGTCGGGCTCTGTCGGGCCCTGTCGGGCCCTGTCGGGCCCTGTCGGGCTCTGTCGGGCTCTGTCGGGCTCTGTCGGGCTCTGTCGGGCTCTACTGGGCTCTGTTGGGCTCTGTCGGGCCCTGTCGGGCTCTGTCGGGCTCTGTCGGGCTCTACTGGGCTCTGTCGGGCTCTACTGGGCTCTACTAGGCCCTGTCGGGCTCTGTCGGGCTCTGTCGGGCCCTGTCGGGCCCTGTCGGGCTCTGTCGGGCTCTGTCGGGCTCTGTCGGGCTCTGTCGGGCTCTGTCGGGCCCTGTCGGGCTCTGTCGGGCTCTGTCGGGCCCTGTCAGGCTCTGTCGGGCTCTGTCGGGCTCTGTCGGGTTCTGTCGGGCTCTGTCGGGCCCTGTCGGGCTCTGTCGGGCTCTGTCGGGCTCTGTCGGGTTCTGTCGGGCTCTGTCGGGCCCTGTCGGGCTCTGTCGGGCTCTGTCGGGCTCTGTCGGGCTCTACTGGGCTCTACTGTTCCCTGTCGGGCCCTGTCGGGCTCTGTCGGGCTCTGTCGGGCTCTACTGGGCCCTGTCGGGCTCTGTCGGGCTCTGTCGGGCCCTGTCGGGCCCTGTCGGGCCCTGTCGGGCTCTGTCGGGTTCTGTCGGGCTCTGTCGCGCTGTGTCGGGCTCTGTCGGGCTCTACTGGGCCCTGTCGGGCCCTGTCGGGCCCTGTCGGGCTCTGTCGGGCTCTACTGGGCCCTGTCGGGCCCTGTCGGGCCCTGTCGGGCTCTGTCGGGCTCTGTCGGGCTCTGTCGGGCTCTGTCGGGCTCTACTGGGCTCTACTGTTCCCTGTCGGGCCCTATCGGGCCCTGTCCGTCTCTTTCGGGTTCTGTCGGGCCCTGTCGGGCCCTGTCGGGCTCTGTCGGGCTCTGTCGGGCTCTGTCGAGCTCTGTCGGGCTCTACTGGGCTCTGTCGGGCTCTGTCGGGCTCTGTCGTGCTCTGTCGGACCCTGTCGGGCCGTGTCGGGCTCTGTCGGGCTCTGTCGGGCTCTACTGGGCCCTGTCGGGCTCTGTCGGGCCCTGTCGGGCTCTGTCGGGCTCTGTCGAGCTCTACTGGGCTCTGTCGGGCTCTGTCGGGCTCTGTCGGGCTCTGTCGGGCTCTACTGGGCCCTGTCGGGCTCTGTCGGGCTCTGTCGGGCTCTGTCGGGCTCTGTCGGGCCCTGTCGGGCCCTGTCGGGCTCTGTCGGGCCCTGTCGGGCTTTGTCGGGCTCTGTCGGGCTCTGTCGGGCTCTGTCGGGCTCTACTGGGCCCTGTCGGGCTCTCTCGGGCCCTGTCGGGCTCTGTCGGGCTCTGTCGGGCTCTGTCGGGCTCTACTGGGCTCTACTATTCCCTGTCAGGCCCTGTCGGGCTCTGTCGGGCTCTGTCGGGCCCTGTCGGGCCCTGTCGGGCTCTGTCGGGCTCTGTCGGGATCTGTCGGGCTCTAGTGGGCTCTGTCGGGTTCTGTCGGGCTCTGTCGGGCTCTGTCGGGCCCTGTCGGGCTCTGTCGGGCTCTGTCGGGCTCTGTCGGGCCCTGTCGGGCCCTGTCGGGCTCTGTCGGGCCCTGTCGGGCCCTGTCGGGCTCTGTCGGGCTCTGTCGGGCTCTACTGGGCCCTGTCGGGCCCTGTCGGGCTCTGTCGGGCTCTGTCGAGCTCTACTGGGCTCTGTCGGGCTCTGTCGGGCCCTGTCGGGCTCTTTCGGGCTCTGTCGGGCTCTGTCGGGCTCTACTGGGCCCTGTCGGGCTCTGTCGGGCTCTGTCGGGCCCTGTCGGGCTCTGTCGGGCTCTGTCGGGCCCTGTCGGGCCCTGTCGGGCCCTGTCGGGCTCTGTCGGGCCCTGTCGGGCCCTGTCGGGCTCTGTCGGGCTCTGTCGAGCTCTGTCGGGCTCTGTCGGGCTCTGGCGCGCTCTGTCGGGCTCTACCGGGCCCTGTCGGGCTCTGTCGGACCCTGTCGGGCTTTGTCGGGCTCTGTCGGGCTCTGTCGGGCTCTGTCGGGCTCTGTCGGGCTCTACTGGGCCCTGTCGGGCTCTGTCGGGCTCTGTCGGGCTCTGTCGGGCCCTGTCGGGCTCTGTCGGGTTCTGTCGGGCTCTGTCGGGCTCTGTCGGGCCCTGTCGGGCTCTGTCGGGCTCTGTCGGGCCCTGTCGGGCTCTGTCGGGCCCTGTCGGGCTCTGTCGGGCTCTGTCGGGCTCTACTGGGCTCTGTCGGGCTCTGTCGGGCTCTGCTGGGCTCTGTTGGGCTCTACTGGGCTCTACTGGGGCCTGTCGGGCTCTGTCGGGCCCTGTCGGGCTCTGTCGGGCCCTGTCGGGCTCTGTCGGGCTCTACTGGGCTCTGTCGGGCTCTGTCGGACCCTGTAGGGCCCTGTCGGGCCCTGTCGGGCTCTGTCGGGCTCTGTCGGGCTCTACTGGGCCCTGTCGGGCCCTGTCGGGCTCTGTAGGGCTCTGTCGGGCTCTGTCGGGCCCTGTCGGGCTCTGTCGGGCTCTGTCGGGCTCTGTCGGGCCCTGTCGGGCTCTGTCGGGCTCTGTCGAGCTCTACTGGGCTCTGTCGGGCTCTGTCGGGCCCTGTCGGGGTGTGTCGGGCCCTGTCGGGCTCTGTCGGGCTCTGTCGGGCCCTGTCGGGCTCTGTCGGGCTCTGTCGGGCCCTGTCGGGCTCTGTCGGGCACTGTCGGGCCCTGTCGGGATTTGTCGGGCTCTGTCGGGCTCTGTCGGGTTCTGTCGGGCTCTGTCGGGCTCTGTCGGGCCCTGTCGGGCCCTGTCGGGCTCTGTCGGGCTCTGTCGGGCTCTGTCGGGCTCTACTGGTCTCTGTCGGGCTCTGTCGGGCTCTGTCGGGCCCTGTCGGGCCCTGTCGGGCCCTGTCGGGCCCTGTCGGGCTCTGTCGGGCTCTGTCGGGCTCTACTGGGCCCTGTCGGGCCCTGTCGGGCTCTGTCGGGCTCTGTCGGGCTCTGTCGGGCTCTACTGGGCCCTGTCGGGCTCTGTCGGGCTCTGTCGGGCCCTGTCGGGCCCTGTCGGGCTCTGTCGGGTTCTGTCGGGCTCTGTCGGGCTCTGTCGGGCTCTGTCGGGCTCTGTCGGGCTCTACTGGGCCCTGTCGGGCCCTGTCGGGCCCTGTCGGGCTCTGTCGGGCTCTACTGGGCCCTGTCGGGCCCTGTCGGGCCCTGTCGGGCTCTGTCGGGCTCTGTCGGGCTCTGTCGGGCTCTACTGGGCTCTACTGTTCCCTGTCGGGCCCTGTCGGGCTCTGTCGGGCTCTGTCCGGTTCTGTCGGGCTCTGTCGGGCCCTGTCGGGCTCTGTCGGGCTCTGTCGGGCTCTGTCGGGCTCTACTGGGCTCTACTGTTCCCTGTCGGGCCCTGTCGGTCTCTGTCGGGCTCTGTCGGGCTCTGTCGGGCTCTACTGGGCTCTGTCGGGCTCTGTCGGGTTCTGTCGGGTTCTGTCGGGCTCTGTCGGTCTCTGTCGGGCCCTGTCGGGCCCTGTCGGGCTCTGTCGGGCTCTGTCGGGCTCTGTCGGGCCCTGTCGAGCTCTGTCGGGCTCTGTCGGGCTCTGTCGGGCTCTACTGGGCTCTGTCGGGTTCTGTCGGGCTCTGTCGGGCTCTGTCGGGCCCTGTCGGGCCCTGTCGGGCCCTGTCGGGCCCTGTCGGGCTCTGTCGGGCTCTATTGGGCTCTGTCGGGTTCTACTGGGCTCTACTGGGCCCTGTCGGGCTCTGTCGGGCTCTGTCGGGCTCTGTCGGGCTCTACTGGGCTCTGTCGGGCTCTGTCGGGCCCTGTCGGGCTCTGTCGGGCTCTGTCGGGCTCTACTGGGCTCTGTCGGGCTCTACTGGGCTCTACTAGGCCCTGTCGGGCTCTGTCGGGCTCTGTCGGGCCCTGTCGGGCCCTGTCGGGCTCTGTCGGGTTCTGTCGGGCTCTGTCGGGCTCTGTCGGGCTCTGTCGGGCCCTGTCGGGCTCTGTCGGGCTCTGTCGGGCCCTGTCAGGCTCTGTCGGGCTCTGTCGGGCTCTGTCGGGCTCTGTCGGGCTCTACTGGGCTCTGTCGGGCTCTGTCGGGCTCTGTCGGGCTCTACTGGGCTCTGTCGGGCTCTACTGGGCTCTACTGGGGCCTGTCGGGCCCTGTCGGGCTCTGTCGGGCCCTGTCGGGCTCTGTCGGGCTCTGTCGGGCTCTGTCGGGCTCTACTGGGCTCTGTCGGGCTCTGTCGAGCTCTACTGGGCTCTGTCGGGCTCTGTCGGGCCCTGTCGGGCTGTGTCGGGCCCTGTCGGGCTCTGTCGGACTCTGTCGGGCTCTGTCGGGCTCTACTGGGCCCTGTCGGGCTCTGTCGGGCCCTGTCGGGCTCTGTCGGGCTCTGTCGGGCTCTGTCGGGCCCTGTCGGGCTCTGTCGGGCCCTGTCGGGCCCTGTCGGGCTCTGTCGGGCCCTGTCGGGCTCTGTCGGGCCCTGTCGGGCCCTGTCGGGCTCTGTCGGGCTCTGTCGGGCTCTGTCGGGCTCTGTCGGGATCTACTGGGCCCTGTCGGGCCCTGTCGGGCCCTGTCGGGCTCTGTCGGGCTCTGTCGGGCTCTGTCGGGCTCTACTGGGCCCTGTCGGGCTCTGACGGGCCCTGTCGGGTTCTGTCGGGCTCTGTCGGGCTCTACTGGGCTCTGTCGGGCTCTGTCGGGTTCTGTCGGGCTCTGTCGGGCCCTGTCGGGCCCTGTCGGGCTCTGTCGGGCTCTGTCGGGTTCTGTCGGGCTCTGTCGGGCCCTGTCGGGCTCTGTCGGGCTCTGTCGGGCTCTGTCGGGCTCTACTGGGCTCTACTGTTCCCTGTCGGGCCCTGTCGGGCTCTGTCGGGCTCTGTCGGGCTCTGTCGGGCTCTACTGGGCCCTGTCGGGCTCTGTCGGGCTCTGTCGGGCCCTGTCGGGCCCTGTCGGGCCCTGTCGGGCTCTGTCGGGTTCTGTCGGGCTCTGTCGCGCTGTGTCGGGCTCTGTCGGGCTCTACTGGGCCCTGTCGGGCCCTGTCGGGCCCTGTCGGGCTCTGTCGGGCTCTACTGGGCCCTGTCGGGCCCTGTCGGGCCCTGTCGGGCTCTGTCGGGCTCTGTCGGGCTCTGTCGGGCTCTACTGGGCTCTACTGTTCCCTGTCGGGCCCTGTCGGGCCCTGTCGGTCTCTTTCGGGTTCTGTCGGGCCCTGTCGGGCCCTGTCGGGCTCTGTCGGGCTCTGTCGGGCTCTGTCGAGCTCTGTCGGGCTCTACTGGGCTCTGTCGGGCTCTGTCGGGCTCTGTCGTGCTCTGTCGGACCCTGTCGGGCCGTGTCGGGCTCTGTCGGGCTCTGTGGGGCTCTACTGGGCCCTGTCGGGCTCTGTCGGGCTCTGTCGGGCTCTGTCGGGCTCTACTGGGCCCTGTCGGGCTCTGTCGGGCTCTGTCGGGCTCTGTCGGGCTCTGTCGGGCCCTGTCGGGCCCTGTCGGGCTCTGTCGGGCCCTGTCGGGCTTTGTCGGGCTCTGTCGGGCTCTGTCGGGCTCTGTCGGGCTCTACTGGGCCCTGTCGGGCTCTGTCGGGCCCTGTCGGGCTCTGTCGGGCTCTGTCGGGCTCTGTCGGGCTCTACTGGGCTCTACTATTCCCTGTCAGGCCCTGTCGGGCTCTGTCGGGCTCTGTCGGGCCCTGTCGGGCCCTGTCGGGCTCTGTCGGGCTCTGTCGGGCTCTGTCGGGCTCTAGTGGGCTCTGTCGGGTTCTGTCGGGCTCTGTCGGGCTCTGTCGGGCCCTGTCGGGCTCTGTCGGGCTCTGTCGGGCTCTGTCGGGCTCTGTCGGGCCCTGTCGGTCCCTGTCGGGCTCTGTCGGGCCCTGTCGGGCCCTGTCGGGCTCTGTCGGGCTCTGTCGGGCTCTACTGGGCCCTGTCGGGCCCTGTCGGGCCCTGTCGGGCCCTGTCGGGCTCTGTCGGGCTCTGTCGAGCTCTACTGGGCTCTGTCGGGCTCTGTCGGGCCCTGTCGGGCTCTTTCGGGCTCTGTCGGGCTCTGTCGGGCTCTACTGGGCCCTGTCGGGCTCTGTCGGGCTCTGTCGGGCCCTGTCGGGCTCTGTCGGGCTCTGTCGGGCCCTGTCGGGCCCTGTCGGGCCCTGTCGGGCTCTGTCGGGCCCTGTCGGGCCCTGTCGGGCTCTGTCGGGCTCTGTCGAGCTCTGTCGGGCTCTGTCGGGCTCTGGCGCGCTCTGTCGGGCTCTACCGGGCCCTGTCGGGCTCTGTCGGACCCTGTCGGGCTTTGTCGGGCTCTGTCGGGCTCTGTCGGGCTCTGTCGGGCTCTGTCGGGCTCTACTGGGCCCTGTCGGGCTCTGTCGGGCTCTGTCGGGCTCTGTCGGGCCCTGTCGGGCCCTGTCGGGCCCTGTCGGGCTCTGTCGGGTTCTGTCGGGCTCTGTCGGGCTCTGTCGGGCCCTGTCGGGCTCTGTCGGGCTCTGTCGGGCCCTGTCGGGCTCTGTCGGGCCCTGTCGGGCTCTGTCGGGCTCTGTCGGGCTCTACTGGGCTCTGTCGGGCTCTGTCGGGCTCTGCTGGGCTCTGTTGGGCTCTACTGGGCTCTACTGGGGCCTGTCGGGCTCTGTCGGGCCCTGTCGGGCTCTGTCGGGCTCTGTCGGGCTCTGTCGGGCTCTACTGGGCTCTGTCGGGCTCTGTCGGACCCTGTAGGGCCCTGTCGGGCCCTGTCGGGCTCTGTCGGGCTCTGTCGGGCTCTACTGGGCCCTGTCGGGCCCTGTCGGGCTCTGTAGGGCTCTGTCGGGCTCTGTCGGGCCCTGTCGGGCTCTGTAGGGCTCTGTCGGGCTCTGTCGGGCCCTGTCGGGCTCTGTCGGGCTCTGTCGAGCTCTACTGGGCTCTGTCGGGCTCTGTCGGGCCCTGTCGGGGTGTGTCGGGCCCTGTCGGGCTCTGTCGGGCTCTGTCGGGCCCTGTCGGGCTCTGTCGGGCCCTGTCGGGCTCTGTCGGGCTCTGTCGGGCTCTGTCGGGTTCTGTCGGGCTCTGTCGGGCTCTGTCGGGCCCTGTCGGGCCCTGTCGGGCTCTGTCGGGCTCTGTCGGGTTCTGTCGGGCTCTGTCGGGCTCTGTCGGGCCCTGTCGGGCCCTGTCGGGCTCTGTCGGGCTCTGTCGGGCTCTGTCGGGCTCTGTCGGGCTCTGTCGGGTTCTGTCGGGCTCTGTCGGGCTCTGTCGGGCCCTGTCGGGCCCTGTCGGGCTCTGTCGGGCTCTGTCGGGCTCTGTCGGGCTCTACTGGTCTCTGTCGGGCTCTGTCGGGCTCTGTCGGGCCCTGTCGGGCCCTGTCGGGCCCTGTCGGGCCCTGTCGGGCTCTGTCGGGCTCTGTCGGGCTCTACTGGGCCCTGTCTGGCCCTGTCGGGCTCTGTCGGGCTCTGTCGGGCTCTGTCGGGCTCTACTGGGCCCTGTCGGGCTCTGTCGGGCTCTGTCGGGCCCTGTCGGGCCCTGTCGGGCTCTGTCGGGTTCTGTCGGGCTCTGTCGGGCTCTGTCGGGCTCTGTCGGGCTCTACTGGGCCCTGTCGGGCCCTGTCGGGCCCTGTCGGGCTCTGTCGGGCTCTACTGGGCCCTGTCGGGCCCTGTCGGGCTCTGTCGGGCTCTGTCGGGCTCTGTCGGGCTCTACTGGGCTCTACTGTTCCCTGTCGGGCCCTGTCGGGCCCTGTCGGGCTCTGTCGGGCTCTGTCGGGCTCTGTCGAGCTCTACTGGGCTCTGTCGGGCTCTGTCGGGCCCTGTCGGGCTCTGTCGGGCTCTGTCGGGCTCTACTGGGCCCTGTCGGGCTCTGGCGGGCTCTGTCGGTATCTGTCGGGCCCTGTCGGGCCCTGTCGGGCTCTGTCGGGCTCTGTCGGGCTCTGTCGGGCTCTACTGGGCTCTACTGTTCCCTGTCGGGCCCTGTCGGGCCCTGTCGGGCTCTTTCGGGTTCTGTCGGGCCCTGTCGGGCCCTGTCGGGCTCTGTCGAGCTCTGTCGGGCTCTACTGGGCTCTGTCGGGCTCTGTCGGGCTCTGTCGGACCCTGTCGGGCCGTGTCGGGCTCTGTCGGGCTCTGTCGGGCTCTACTGGGCCCTGTCGGGCTCTGTCGGGCTCTGTCGGGCTCTGTCGGGCTCTGTCGAGCTCTACTGGGCTCTGTCGGGCTCTGTCGGGCTCTGTCGGGCTCTACTGGGCCCTGTCGGGCTCTGTCGGGCTCTGTCGGGCTCTGTCGGGCTCTGTCGGGCCCTGTCGGGCTCTGTCGGGCTCTGTCGGGCCCTGTCGGGCTTTGTCGGGCTCTGTCGGGCTCTACTGGGCCCTGTCGGGCTCTACTGGGCCCTGTCGGGCTCTGTCGGGCCCTGTCGGGCTCTGTCGGGCTCTGTCGGGCTCTGTCGGGCTCTACTGGGCTCTACTGTTCCCTGTCAGGCCCTGTCGGGCTCTGTCGGGCTCTGTCGGGCCCTGTCGGGCCCTGTCGGGCTCTGTCGGGCTCTGTCGGGCTCTGTCGGGCTCTAGTGGGATCTGTCGGGTTCTGTCGGGCTCTGTCGGGCTCTGTCGGGCCCTGTCGGGCTCTGTCGGGCTCTGTCGGGCTCTACTGGGCTCTACTGTTCCCTGTCAGGCCCTGTCGGGCTCTGTCGGGCTCTGTCGGGCCCTGTCGGGCCCTGTCGGGCTCTGTCGGGCTCTGTCGGGCTCTGTCGGGCTCTAGTGGGATCTGTCGGGTTCTGTCGGGCTCTGTCGGGCTCTGTCGGGCCCTGTCGGGCTCTGTCGGGCTCTGTCGGGCTCTGTCGGGCCCTGTCGGGCCCTGTCGGGCTCTGTCGGGCTCTGTCGGGCCCTGTCGGGCCCTGTCGGGCTCTGTCGGGCTCTGTCGGGCTCTACTGGGCCCTGTCGGGCCCTGTCGGGCCCTGTCGGGCCCTGTCGGGCTCTGTCGGGCTCTGTCGAGCTCTACTGGGCTCTGTCGGGCTCTGTCGGGCCCTGTCGGGCTCTTTCGGGCTCTGTCGGGCTCTGTCGGGCTCTACTGGGCCCTGTCGGTCTCTGTCGGGCTCTGTCGGGCCCTGTCGGGCTCTGTCGGGCTCTGTCGGGCTCTGTCGTGCCCTGTCGGGCCCTGTCGGGCCCTGTCGGGCTCTGTCGGGCCCTGTCGGGCCCTGTCGGGCTCTGTCGGGCTCTGTCGAGCTCTGTCGGGCTCTGTCGGGCTCTGGCGGGCTCTGTCGGGCTCTACCGGGCCCTGTCGGGCTCTGTCGGACCCTGTCGGGCTTTGTCGGGCTTTGTCGGGCTCTGTCGGGCTCTGTCGGGCTCTGTCGGGCTCTACTGGGCTCTGTCGGGCTCTACTGGGCTCTACTAGGCCCTGTCGGGCCCTGTCGGGCCCTGTCGGGCCCTGTCGGGCCCTGTCGGGCTCTGTCGGGCTCTGTCGGGCTCTGTCGGGCCCTGTCGGGCTCTGTCGGGCTCTGTCGGGCTCTGTCGGGCTCTACTGGGCTCTACTGTTCCCTGTCGGGCCCTGTCGGGCCCTGTCGGGCTCTGTCGGGCTCTGTCGGGCTCTGTCAGGCTCTGTCGGGCTCTACTGGGCTCTACTGTTCCCTGTCGGGCCCTGTCGGGCCCTGTCGGGCTCTTTCGGGTTCTGTCGGGCCCTGTCGGGCCCTGTCGGGCTCTGTCGGGCTCTGTCGGGCTCTGTCGAGCTCTGTCGGGCTCTACTGGGCTCTGTCGGGCTCTGTCGCGCTCTGTCGGGCTCTGTCGGGCTCTGTCGGACCCTGTCGGGCTCTGTCGGGCTCTGTCGAGCTCTACTGGGCTCTGTCGGGCTCTGTCGGGCTCTGTCGGGCTCTGTCGGGCTCTGTCGGGCTCTACTGGGCCCTGTCGGGCTCTGTCGGGCTCTGTCGTGCTCTGTCGGACCATGTCGGGCCATGTCGGGCTCTGTCGGGCTCTGTCGGGCTCTACTGGGCCCTGTCGGGCTCTGTCGGGCCCTGTCGGGCTCTGTCGGGCTCTGTCGAGCTCTACTGGGCTCTGTCGGGCTCTGTCGGGCTCTGTCGGGCCCTGTCGGGCCCTGTCGGGCTCTGTCGGGCCCTGTCGGGCTTTGTCGGGCTCTGTCGGGCTCTGTCGGGCTCTGTCGGGCTCTACTGGGCCCTGTCGGGCTCTGTCGGGCCCTGTCGGGCTCTGTCGGGCTCTGTCGGGCTCTGTCGGGCTCTACTGGGCTCTACTATTCCCTGTCAGGCCCTGTCGGGCTCTGTCGGGCTCTGTCGGGCTCTACTGGGCTCTGTCGGGCTCTGTCGGACCCTGTAGGGCCCTGTCGGGCCCTGTCGGGCTCTGTCGGGCTCTGTCGGGCTCTACTGGGCCCTGTCGGGCCCTGTCGGGCTCTGTAGGGCTCTGTCGGGCTCTGTCGGGCCCTGTCGGGCTCTGTCGGGCTCTGTCGGGCTCTGTCGGGCCCTGTCGGGCTCTGTCGGGCTCTGTCGAGCTCTACTGGGCTCTGTCGGGCTCTGTCGGGCCCTGTCGGGGTGTGTCGGGCCCTGTCGGGCTCTGTCGGGCTCTGTCGGGCCCTGTCGGGCTCTGTCGGGCCCTGTCGGGATTTGTCGGGCTCTGTCGGGCTCTGTCGGGTTCTGTCGGGCTCTGTCGGGCTCTGTCGGGCCCTGTCGGGCCCTGTCGGGCTCTGTCGGGCTCTGTCGGGCTCTGTCGGGCTCTACTGGTCTCTGTCGGGCTCTGTCGGGCTCTGTCGGGCCCTGTCGGGCCCTGTCGGGCCCTGTCGGGCCCTGTCGGGCTCTGTCGGGCTCTGTCGGGCTCTACTGGGCCCTGTCGGGCCCTGTCGGGCTCTGTCGGGCTCTGTCGGGCTCTGTCGGGCTCTACTGGGCCCTGTCGGGCTCTGTCGGGCTCTGTCGGGCCCTGTCGGGCCCTGTCGGGCTCTGTCGGGTTCTGTCGGGCTCTGTCGGGCTCTGTCGGGCTCTGTCGCGCTCTGTCGGGCTCTACTGGGCCCTGTCGGGCCCTGTCGGGCCCTGTCGGGCTCTGTCGGGCTCTACTGGGCCCTGTCGGGCCCTGTCGGGCCCTGTCGGGCTCTGTCGGGCTCTGTCGGGCTCTGTCGGGCTCTACTGGGCTCTACTGTTCCCTGTCGGGCCCTGTCGGGCCCTGTCGGGCTCTGTCGGGCTCTGTCGGGCCCTGTCGGGCTTTGTCGGGCTCTGTCGGGCTCTACTGGGCCCTGTCGGGCTCTACTGGGCCCTGTCGGGCTCTGTCGGGCCCTGTCGGGCTCTGTCGGGCTCTGTCGGGCTCTGTCGGGCTCTACTGGGCTCTACTGTTCCCTGTCAGGCCCTGTCGGGCTCTGTCGGGCTCTGTCGGGCCCTGTCGGGCCCTGTCGGGCTCTGTCGGGCTCTGTCGGGCTCTGTCGGGCTCTAGTGGGATCTGTCGGGTTCTGTCGGGCTCTGTCGGGCTCTGTCGGGCCCTGTCGGGCTCTGTCGGGCTCTGTCGGGCTCTACTGGGCTCTACTGTTCCCTGTCAGGCCCTGTCGGGCTCTGTCGGGCTCTGTCGGGCCCTGTCGGGCTCTGTCGGGCTCTGTCGGGCTCTGTCGGGCCCTGTCGGGCCCTGTCGGGCTCTGTCGGGCTCTGTCGGGCCCTGTCGGGCCCTGTCGGGCTCTGTCGGGCTCTGTCGGGCTCTACTGGGCCCTGTCGGGCCCTGTCGGGCCCTGTCGGGCTCTGTCGGGCTCTGTCGAGCTCTACTGGGCTCTGTCGGGCTCTGTCGGGCCCTGTCGGGCTCTTTCGGGCTCTGTCGGGCTCTGTCGGGCTCTACTGGGCCCTGTCGGTCTCTGTCGGGCTCTGTCGGGCCCTGTCGGGCTCTGTCGGGCTCTGTCGGGCTCTGTCGTGCCCTGTCGGGCCCTGTCGGGCCCTGTCGGGCCCTGTCGGGCTCTGTCGGGCTCTGTCGAGCTCTGTCGGGCTCTGTCGGGCTCTGGCGGGCTCTGTCGGGCTCTACCGGGCCCTGTCGGGCTCTGTCGGACCCTGTCGGGCTTTGTCGGGCTTTGTCGGGCTCTGTCGGGCTCTGTCGGGCTCTGTCGGGCTCTACTGGGCTCTGTCGGGCTCTACTGGGCTCTACTAGGCCCTGTCGGGCCCTGTCGGGCCCTGTCGGGCCCTGTCGGGCCCTGTCGGGCTCTGTCGGGCTCTGTCGGGCTCTGTCGGGCCCTGTCGGGCTCTGTCGGGCTCTGTCGGGCTCTGTCGGGCTCTACTGGGCTCTACTGTTCCCTGTCGGGCCCTGTCGGGCCCTGTCGGGCTCTGTCGGGCTCTGTCGGGCTCTGTCGGGCTCTGTCGGGCTCTACTGGGCTCTACTGTTCCCTGTCGGGCCCTGTCGGGCCCTGTCGGGCTCTTTCGGGTTCTGTCGGGCCCTGTCGGGCCCTGTCGGGCTCTGTCGGGCTCTGTCGGGCTCTGTCGAGCTCTGTCGGGCTCTACTGGGCTCTGTCGGGCTCTGTCGCGCTCTGTCGGGCTCTGTCGGGCTCTGTCGGACCCTGTCGGGCTCTGTCGGGCTCTGTCGAGCTCTACTGGGCTCTGTCGGGCTCTGTCGGGCTCTGTCGGGCTCTGTCGGGCTCTGTCGGGCTCTACTGGGCCCTGTCGGGCTCTGTCGGGCTCTGTCGTGCTCTGTCGGACCATGTCGGGCAATGTCGGGCTCTGTCGGGCTCTGTCGGGCTCTACTGGGCCCTGTCGGGCTCTGTCGGGCCCTGTCGGGCTCTGTCGGGCTCTGTCGAGCTCTACTGGGCTCTGTCGGGCTCTGTCGGGCTCTGTCGGGCCCTGTCGGGCCCTGTCGGGCTCTGTCGGGCCCTGTCGGGCTTTGTCGGGCTCTGTCGGGCTCTGTCGGGCTCTGTCGGGCTCTACTGGGCCCTGTCGGGCTCTGTCGGGCCCTGTCGGGCTCTGTCGGGCTCTGTCGGGCTCTGTCGGGCTCTACTGGGCTCTACTATTCCCTGTCAGGCCCTGTCGGGCTCTGTCGGGCTCTGTCGGGCCCTGTCGGGCCCTGTCGGGCTCTGTCGGGCTCTGTCGGGCTCTGTCGGGCTCTAGTGGGCTCTGTCGGGTTCTGTCGGGCTCTGTCGGGCTCTGTCGGGCCCTGTCGGGCTCTGTCGGGATCTGTCGGGCTCTATCGGGCTCTGTCGGGCCCTGTCGGTCCCTGTCGGGCTCTGTCGGGCCCTGTCGGGCCCTGTCGGGCTCTGTCGGGCTCTGTCGGGCTCTACTGGGCCCTGTCGGGCCCTGTCGGGCCCTGTCGGGCCCTGTCGGGCTCTGTCGGGCTCTGTCGAGCTCTACTGGGCTCTGTCGGGCTCTGTCGGGTCCTGTCGGGCTCTTTCGGGCTCTGTCGGGCTCTGTCGGGCTCTACTGGGCCCTGTCGGGCTCTGTCGGGCTCTGTCGGGCCCTGTCGGGCTCTGTCGGGCTCTGTCGGGCCCTGTCAGGCCCTGTCGGGCCCTGTCGGGCTCTGTCGGGCCCTGTCGGGCCCTGTCGGGCTCTGTCGGGCTCTGTCGAGCTCTGTCGGGCTCTGTCGGGCTCTGGCGCGCTCTGTCGGGCTCTACCGGGCCCTGTCGGGCTCTGTCGGACCCTGTCGGGCTTTGTCGGGCTTTGTCGGGCTCTGTCGGGCTCTGTCGGGCTCTGTCGGGCTCTGTCGGGCTCTGTCGGGCTCTACTGGGCCCTGTCGGGCTCTGTCGGGCTCTGTCGGGCCCTGTCGGGCCCTGTCGGGCCCTGTCGGGCTCTGTCGGGTTCTGTCGGGCTCTGTCGGGCTCTGTCGGGCCCTGTCGGGCTCTGTCGGGCTCTGTCGGGCCCTGTCGGGCTCTGTCGGGCCCTGTCGGGCTCTGTCGGGCTCTGTCGGGCTCTACTGGGCTCTGTCGGGCTCTGTCGGGCTCTGCTGGGCTCTGTTGGGCTCTACTGGGCTCTACTGGGGCCTGTCGGGCTCTGTCGGGTTCTGTCGGGTTCTGTCGGGCTCTGTCGGGCTCTGTCGGGCTCTGTCGGGCTCTACTGGGCTCTGTCGGGCTCTGTCGGACCCTGTAAGGCCCTGTCGGGCCCTGTCGGGCTCTGTCGGGCTCTGTCGGGCTCTACTGGGCCCTGTCGGGCCCTGTCGGGCTCTGTAGGGCTCTGTCGGGCTCTGTCGGGCCCTGTCGGGCTCTGTCGGGCTCTGTCGGGCTCTGTCGGGCCCTGTCGGGCTCTGTCGGGCTCTGTCGAGCTCTACTGGGCTCTGTCGGGCTCTGTCGGGCCCTGTCGGGGTGTGTCGGGCCCTGTCGGGCTCTGTCGGGCTCTGTCGGGCCCTGTCGGGCTCTGTCGGGCTCTGTCGGGCCCTGTCGGGCTCTGTCGGGCACTGTCGGGCCCTGTCGGGATTTGTCGGGCTCTGTCGGGCTCTGTCGGGTTCTGTCGGGCTCTGTCGGGCTCTGTCGGGCCCTGTCGGGCCCTGTCGGGCTCTGTCGGGCTCTGTCGGGCTCTGTCGGGCTCTACTGGTCTCTGTCGGGCTCTGTCGGGCTCTGTCGGGCCCTGTCGGGCCCTGTCGGGCCCTGTCGGGCCCTGTCGGGCTCTGTCGGGCTCTACTGGGCCCTGTCGGGCCCTGTCGGGCTCTGTCGGGCTCTGTCGGGCTCTGTCGGGCTCTACTGGGCCCTGTCGGGCTCTGTCGGGCTCTGTCGGGCCCTGTCGGGCCCTGTCGGGCTCTGTCGGGTTCTGTCGGGCTCTGTCGGGCTCTGTCGGGCTCTGTCGGGCTCTGTCGGGCTCTACTGGGCCCTGTCGGGCCCTGTCGGGCCCTGTCGGGCTCTGTCGGGCTCTACTGGGCCCTGTCGGGCCCTGTCGGGCCCTGTCGGGCTCTGTCGGGCTCTGTCGGGCTCTGTCGGGCTCTACTGGGCTCTACTGTTCCCTGTCGGGCCCTGTCGGGCTCTGTCGGGCTCTGTCCGGTTCTGTCGGGCTCTGTCGGGCCCTGTCGGGCTCTGTCGGGCTCTGTCGGGCTCTGTCGGGCTCTACTGGGCTCTACTGTTCCCTGTCGGGCCCTGTCGGTCTCTGTCGGGCTCTGTCGGGTTCTGTCGGGCTCTACTGGGCTCTGTCGGGCTCTGTCGGGTTCTGTCGGGTTCTGTCGGGCTCTGTCGGTCTCTGTCGGGCCCTGTCGGGCCCTGTCGGGCTCTGTCGGGCTCTGTCGGGCTCTGTCGGGCCCTGTCGAGCTCTGTCGGGCTCTGTCGGGCTCTGTCGGGCTCTACTGGGCTCTGTCGGGTTCTGTCGGGCTCTGTCGGGCTCTGTCGGGCCCTGTCGGGCCCTGTCGGGCCCTGTCGGGCCCTGTCGGGCTCTGTCGGGCTCTATTGGGCTCTGTCGGGTTCTACTGGGCTCTACTGGGCCCTGTCGGGCTCTGTCGGGCTCTGTCGGGCTCTGTCGGGCTCTACTGGGCTCTGTCGGGCTCTGTCGGGCCCTGTCGGGCTCTGTCGGGCTCTGTCGGGCTCTACTGGGCTCTGTCGGGCTCTACTGGGCTCTACTAGGCCCTGTCGGGCTCTGTCGGGCTCTGTCGGGCCCTGTCGGGCTCTGTCGGGCTCTGTCGGGCTCTGTCGGGCCCTGTCGAGCTCTGTCGGGCTCTGTCGGGCTCTGTCGGGCTCTACTGGGCTCTGTCGGGTTCTGTCGGGCTCTGTCGGGCTCTGTCGGGCCCTGTCGGGCCCTGTCGGGCCCTGTCGGGCCCTGTCGGGCTCTGTCGGGCTCTATTGGGCTCTGTCGGGTTCTACTGGGCTCTACTGGGCCCTGTCGGGCTCTGTCGGGCTCTGTCGGGCTCTGTCGGGCTCTACTGGGCTCTGTCGGGCTCTGTCGGGCCCTGTCGGGCTCTGTCGGGCTCTGTCGGGCTCTACTGGGCTCTGTCGGGCTCTACTGGGCTCTACTAGGCCCTGTCGGGCTCTGTCGGGTTCTGTCGGGCTCTGTCGGGCTCTGTCGGGCTCTGTCGGGCCCTGTCGGGCTCTGTCGGGCTCTGTCGGGCCCTGTCAGGCTCTGTCGGGCTCTGTCGGGCTCTGTCGGGCTCTGTCGGGCTCTACTGGGCTCTGTCGGGCTCTGTCGGGCTCTGTCGGGCTCTGTCGGGCTCTACTGGGCTCTGTCGGGCTCTACTGGGCTCTACTGGGGCCTGTCGGGCCCTGTCGGGCTCTGTCGGGCCCTGTCGGGCTCTGTCGGGCTCTGTCGGGCTCTGTCGGGCTCTACTGGGCTCTGTCGGGCTCTGTCGGGCCCTGTCGGGCTGTGTCGGGCCCTGTCGGGCTCTGTCGGACTCTGTCGGGCTCTGTCGGGCTCTACTGGGCCCTGTCGGGCTCTGTCGGGCCCTGTCGGGCTCTGTCGGGCTCTGTCGGGCTCTGTCGGGCCCTGTCGGGCTCTGTCGGGCCCTGTCGGGCCCTGTCGGGCTCTGTCGGGCCCTGTCGGGCCCTGTCGGGCTCTGTCGGGCTCTGTCGGGCTCTGTCGGGCTCTGTCGGGATCTACTGGGCCCTGTCGGGCCCTGTCGGGCCCTGTCGGGCTCTGTCGGGCTCTGTCGGGCTCTGTCGGGCTCTACTGGGCCCTGTCGGGCTCTGACGGGCCCTGTCGGGTTCTGTCGGGCTCTGTCGGGCTCTACTGGGCTCTGTCGGGCTCTGTCGGGTTCTGTCGGGCTCTGTCGGGCCCTGTCGGGCCCTGTCGGGCTCTGTCGGGCTCTGTCGGGTTCTGTCGGGCTCTGTCGGGCCCTGTCGGGCTCTGTCGGGCTCTGTCGGGCTCTGTCGGGCTCTACTGGGCTCTACTGTTCCCTGTCGGGCCCTGTCGGGCTCTGTCGGGCTCTGTCGGGCTCTGTCGGGCTCTACTGGGCCCTGTCGGGCTCTGTCGGGCCCTGTCGGGCCCTGTCGGGCCCTGTCGGGCCCTGTCGGGCTCTGTCGGGTTCTGTCGGGCTCTGTCGCGCTGTGTCGGGCTCTGTCGGGCTCTACTGGGCCCTGTCGGGCCCTGTCGGGCCCTGTCGGGCTCTGTCGGGCTCTACTGGGCCCTGTCGGGCCCTGTCGGGCCCTGTCGGGCTCTGTCGGGCTCTGTCGGGCTCTGTCGGGCTCTGTCGGGCTCTACTGGGCTCTACTGTTCCCTGTCGGGCCCTGTCGGGCCCTGTCGGTCTCTTTCGGGTTCTGTCGGGCCCTGTCGGGCCCTGTCGGGCTCTGTCGGGCTCTGTCGGGCTCTGTCGAGCTCTGTCGGGCTCTACTGGGCTCTGTCGGGCTCTGTCGGGCTCTGTCGTGCTCTGTCGGACCCTGTCGGGCCGTGTCGGGCTCTGTCGGGCTCTGTCGGGCTCTACTGGGCCCTGTCGGGCTCTGTCGGGCCCTGTCGGGCTCTGTCGGGCTCTGTCGAGCTCTACTGGGCCCTGTCGGGCTCTGTCGGGCTCTGTCGGGCTCTGTCGGGCTCTGTCGGGCTCTACTGGGCCCTGTCGGGCTCTGTCGGGCTCTGTCGGGCTCTGTCGGGCCCTGTCGGGCCCTGTCGGGCTCTGTCGGGCCCTGTCGGGCTTTGTCGGGCTCTGTCGGGCTCTGTCGGGCTCTGTCGGGCTCTACTGGGCCCTGTCGGGCTCTGTCGGGCCCTGTCGGGCTCTGTCGGGCTCTGTCGGGCTCTGTTGGGCTCTACTGGGCTCTACTATTCCCTGTCAGGCCCTGTCGGGCTCTGTCGGGCTCTGTCGGGCCCTGTCGGGCCCTGTCGGGCTCTGTCGGGCTCTGTCGGGCTCTGTCGGGCTCTAGTGGGCTCTGTCGGGTTCTGTCGGGCTCTGTCGGGCTCTGTCGGGCCCTGTCGGGCTCTGTCGGGCTCTGTCGGGCTCTGTCGGGCCCTGTCGGTCCCTGTCGGGCTCTGTCGGGCCCTGTCGGGCCCTGTCGGGCTCTGTCGGGCTCTGTCGGGCTCTACTGGGCCCTGTCGGGCCCTGTCGGGCCCTGTCGGGCCCTGTCGGGCTCTGTCGGGCTCTGTCGAGCTCTACTGGGCTCTGTCGGGCTCTGTCGGGCCCTGTCGGGCTCTTTCGGGCTCTGTCGGGCTCTGTCGGGCTCTACTGGGCCCTGTCGGGCTCTGTCGGGCTCTGTCGGGCTCTACTGGGCCCTGTCGGGCCCTGTCGGGCTCTGTAGGGCTCTGTCGGGCTCTGTCGGGCCCTGTCGGGCTCTGTCGGGCTCTGTCGGGCTCTGTCGGGCCCTGTCGGGCTCTGTCGGGCTCTGTCGAGCTCTACTGGGCTCTGTCGGGCTCTGTCGGGCCCTGTCGGGGTGTGTCGGGCCCTGTCGGGCTCTGTCGGGCTCTGTCGGGCCCTGTCGGGCTCTGTCGGGCTCTGTCGGGCCCTGTCGGGCTCTGTCGGGCACTGTCGGGCCCTGTCGGGATTTGTCGGGCTCTGTCGGGCTCTGTCGGGTTCTGTCGGGCTCTGTCGGGCTCTGTCGGGCCCTGTCGGGCCCTGTCGGGCTCTGTCGGGCTCTGTCGGGCTCTGTCGGGCTCTACTGGTCTCTGTCGGGCTCTGTCGGGCTCTGTCGGGCCCTGTCGGGCCCTGTCGGGCCCTGTCGGGCCCTGTCGGGCTCTGTCGGGCTCTACTGGGCCCTGTCGGGCCCTGTCGGGCTCTGTCGGGCTCTGTCGGGCTCTGTCGGGCTCTACTGGGCCCTGTCGGGCTCTGTCGGGCTCTGTCGGGCCCTGTCGGGCCCTGTCGGGCTCTGTCGGGTTCTGTCGGGCTCTGTCGGGCTCTGTCGGGCTCTGTCGGGCTCTGTCGGGCTCTACTGGGCCCTGTCGGGCCCTGTCGGGCCCTGTCGGGCTCTGTCGGGCTCTACTGGGCCCTGTCGGGCCCTGTCGGGCCCTGTCGGGCTCTGTCGGGCTCTGTCGGGCTCTGTCGGGCTCTACTGGGCTCTACTGTTCCCTGTCGGGCCCTGTCGGGCTCTGTCGGGCTCTGTCCGGTTCTGTCGGGCTCTGTCGGGCCCTGTCGGGCTCTGTCGGGCTCTGTCGGGCTCTGTCGGGCTCTACTGGGCTCTACTGTTCCCTGTCGGGCCCTGTCGGTCTCTGTCGGGCTCTGTCGGGTTCTGTCGGGCTCTACTGGGCTCTGTCGGGCTCTGTCGGGTTCTGTCGGGTTCTGTCGGGCTCTGTCGGTCTCTGTCGGGCCCTGTCGGGCCCTGTCGGGCTCTGTCGGGCTCTGTCGGGCTCTGTCGGGCCCTGTCGAGCTCTGTCGGGCTCTGTCGGGCTCTGTCGGGCTCTACTGGGCTCTGTCGGGTTCTGTCGGGCTCTGTCGGGCTCTGTCGGGCCCTGTCGGGCCCTGTCGGGCCCTGTCGGGCCCTGTCGGGCTCTGTCGGGCTCTATTGGGCTCTGTCGGGTTCTACTGGGCTCTACTGGGCCCTGTCGGGCTCTGTCGGGCTCTGTCGGGCTCTGTCGGGCTCTACTGGGCTCTGTCGGGCTCTGTCGGGCCCTGTCGGGCTCTGTCGGGCTCTGTCGGGCTCTACTGGGCTCTGTCGGGCTCTACTGGGCTCTACTAGGCCCTGTCGGGCTCTGTCGGGCTCTGTCGGGCCCTGTCGGGCTCTGTCGGGCTCTGTCGGGCTCTGTCGGGCCCTGTCGAGCTCTGTCGGGCTCTGTCGGGCTCTGTCGGGCTCTACTGGGCTCTGTCGGGTTCTGTCGGGCTCTGTCGGGCTCTGTCGGGCCCTGTCGGGCCCTGTCGGGCCCTGTCGGGCCCTGTCGGGCTCTGTCGGGCTCTATTGGGCTCTGTCGGGTTCTACTGGGCTCTACTGGGCCCTGTCGGGCTCTGTCGGGCTCTGTCGGGCTCTGTCGGGCTCTACTGGGCTCTGTCGGGCTCTGTCGGGCCCTGTCGGGCTCTGTCGGGCTCTGTCGGGCTCTACTGGGCTCTGTCGGGCTCTACTGGGCTCTACTAGGCCCTGTCGGGCTCTGTCGGGTTCTGTCGGGCTCTGTCGGGCTCTGTCGGGCTCTGTCGGGCCCTGTCGGGCTCTGTCGGGCTCTGTCGGGCCCTGTCAGGCTCTGTCGGGCTCTGTCGGGCTCTGTCGGGCTCTGTCGGGCTCTACTGGGCTCTGTCGGGCTCTGTCGGGCTCTGTCGGGCTCTGTCGGGCTCTTCTGGGCTCTGTCGGGCTCTACTGGGCTCTACTGGGGCCTGTCGGGCCCTGTCGGGCTCTGTCGGGCCCTGTCGGGCTCTGTCGGGCTCTGTCGGGCTCTGTCGGGCTCTACTGGGCTCTGTCGGGCTCTGTCGAGCTCTACTGGGCTCTGTCGGGCTCTGTCGGGCCCTGTCGGGCTGTGTCGGGCCCTGTCGGGCTCTGTCGGACTCTGTCGGGCTCTGTCGGGCTCTACTGGGCCCTGTCGGGCTCTGTCGGGCCCTGTCGGGCTCTGTCGGGCTCTGTCGGGCTCTGTCGGGCCCTGTCGGGCTCTGTCGGGCCCTGTCGGGCCCTGTCGGGCTCTGTCGGGCTCTGTCGGGCTCTGTCGGGCTCTGTCGGGATCTACTGGGCCCTGTCGGGCCCTGTCGGGCCCTGTCGGGCTCTGTCGGGCTCTGTCGGGCTCTGTCGGGCTCTACTGGGCCCTGTCGGGCTCTGACGGGCCCTGTCGGGTTCTGTCGGGCTCTGTCGGGCTCTACTGGGCTCTGTCGGGCTCTGTCGGGTTCTGTCGGGCTCTGTCGGGCCCTGTCGGGCCCTGTCGGGCTCTGTCGGGCTCTGTCGGGTTCTGTCGGGCTCTGTCGGGCCCTGTCGGGCTCTGTCGGGCTCTGTCGGGCTCTGTCGGGCTCTACTGGGCTCTACTGTTCCCTGTCGGGCCCTGTCGGGCTCTGTCGGGCTCTGTCGGGCTCTGTCGGGCTCTACTGGGCCCTGTCGGGCTCTGTCGGGCCCTGTCGGGCCCTGTCGGGCCCTGTCGGGCCCTGTCGGGCTCTGTCGGGTTCTGTCGGGCTCTGTCGCGCTGTGTCGGGCTCTGTCGGGCTCTACTGGGCCCTGTCGGGCCCTGTCGGGCCCTGTCGGGCTCTGTCGGGCTCTACTGGGCCCTGTCGGGCCCTGTCGGGCCCTGTCGGGCTCTGTCGGGCTCTGTCGGGCTCTGTCGGGCTCTGTCGGGCTCTACTGGGCTCTACTGTTCCCTGTCGGGCCCTGTCGGGCCCTGTCGGTCTCTTTCGGGTTCTGTCGGGCCCTGTCGGGCCCTGTCGGGCTCTGTCGGGCTCTGTCGGGCTCTGTCGAGCTCTGTCGGGCTCTACTGGGCTCTGTCGGGCTCTGTCGGGCTCTGTCGTGCTCTGTCGGACCCTGTCGGGCCGTGTCGGGCTCTGTCGGGCTCTGTCGGGCTCTACTGGGCCCTGTCGGGCTCTGTCGGGCCCTGTCGGGCTCTGTCGGGCTCTGTCGAGCTCTACTGGGCCCTGTCGGGCTCTGTCGGGCTCTGTCGGGCTCTGTCGGGCTCTGTCGGGCTCTACTGGGCCCTGTCGGGCTCTGTCGGGCTCTGTCGGGCTCTGTCGGGCCCTGTTGGGCCCTGTCGGGCTCTGTCGGGCCCTGTCGGGCTTTGTCGGGCTCTGTCGGGCTCTGTCGGGCTCTGTCGGGCTCTACTGGGCCCTGTCGGGCTCTGTCGGGCCCTGTCGGGCTCTGTCGGGCTCTGTCGGGCTCTGTTGGGCTCTACTGGGCTCTACTATTCCCTGTCAGGCCCTGTCGGGCTCTGTCGGGCTCTGTCGGGCCCTGTCGGGCCCTGTCGGGCTCTGTCGGGCTCTGTCGGGCTCTGTCGGGCTCTAGTGGGCTCTGTCGGGTTCTGTCGGGCTCTGTCGGGCTCTGTCGGGCCCTGTCGGGCTCTGTCGGGCTCTGTCGGGCTCTGTCGGGCCCTGTCGGTCCCTGTCGGGCTCTGTCGGGCCCTGTCGGGCCCTGTCGGGCTCTGTCGGGCTCTGTCGGGCTCTACTGGGCCCTGTCGGGCCCTGTCGGGCCCTGTCGGGCCCTGTCGGGCTCTGTCGGGCTCTGTCGAGCTCTACTGGGCTCTGTCGGGCTCTGTCGGGCCCTGTCGGGCTCTTTCGGGCTCTGTCGGGCTCTGTCGGGCTCTACTGGGCCCTGTCGGGCTCTGTCGGGCTCTGTCGGGCCCTGTCGGGCTCTGTCGGGCTCTGTCGGGCCCTGTCGGGCCCTGTCGGGCCCTGTCGGGCTCTGTCGGGCCCTGTCGGGCCCTGTCGGGCTCTGTCGGGCTCTGTCGAGCTCTGTCGGGCTCTGTCGGGCTCTGGCGCGCTCTGTCGGGCTCTACCGGGCCCTGTCGGGCTCTGTCGGACCCTGTCGGGCTTTGTCGGGCTCTGTCGGGCTCTGTCGGGCTCTGTCGGGCTCTGTCGGGCTCTGTCGGGCTCTGTCGGGTTCTGTCGGGCTCTACTGGGCTCTGTCGGGCTCTGTCGGGTTCTGTCGGGTTCTGTCGGGCTCTGTCGGTCTCTGTCGGGCCCTGTCGGGCCCTGTCGGGCTCTGTCGGGCTCTGTCGGGCTCTGTCGGGCCCTGTCGAGCTCTGTCGGGCTCTGTCGGGCTCTGTCGGGCTCTACTGGGCTCTGTCGGGTTCTGTCGGGCTCTGTCGGGCTCTGTCGGGCCCTGTCGGGCCCTGTCGGGCCCTGTCGGGCCCTGTCGGGCTCTGTCGGGCTCTATTGGGCTCTGTCGGGTTCTACTGGGCTCTACTGGGCCCTGTCGGGCTCTGTCGGGCTCTGTCGGGCTCTGTCGGGCTCTACTGGGCTCTGTCGGGCTCTGTCGGGCCCTGTCGGGCTCTGTCGGGCTCTGTCGGGCTCTACTGGGCTCTGTCGGGCTCTACTGGGCTCTACTAGGCCCTGTCGGGCTCTGTCGGGCTCTGTCGGGCCCTGTCGGGCTCTGTCGGGCTCTGTCGGGCTCTGTCGGGCCCTGTCGAGCTCTGTCGGGCTCTGTCGGGCTCTGTCGGGCTCTACTGGGCTCTGTCGGGTTCTGTCGGGCTCTGTCGGGCTCTGTCGGGCCCTGTCGGGCCCTGTCGGGCCCTGTCGGGCCCTGTCGGGCTCTGTCGGGCTCTATTGGGCTCTGTCGGGTTCTACTGGGCTCTACTGGGCCCTGTCGGGCTCTGTCGGGCTCTGTCGGGCTCTGTCGGGCTCTACTGGGCTCTGTCGGGCTCTGTCGGGCCCTGTCGGGCTCTGTCGGGCTCTGTCGGGCTCTACTGGGCTCTGTCGGGCTCTACTGGGCTCTACTAGGCCCTGTCGGGCTCTGTCGGGTTCTGTCGGGCTCTGTCGGGCTCTGTCGGGCTCTGTCGGGCCCTGTCGGGCTCTGTCGGGCTCTGTCGGGCCCTGTCAGGCTCTGTCGGGCTCTGTCGGGCTCTGTCGGGCTCTGTCGGGCTCTACTGGGCTCTGTCGGGCTCTGTCGGGCTCTGTCGGGCTCTGTCGGGCTCTTCTGGGCTCTGTCGGGCTCTACTGGGCTCTACTGGGGCCTGTCGGGCCCTGTCGGGCTCTGTCGGGCCCTGTCGGGCTCTGTCGGGCTCTGTCGGGCTCTGTCGGGCTCTACTGGGCTCTGTCGGGCTCTGTCGAGCTCTACTGGGCTCTGTCGGGCTCTGTCGGGCCCTGTCGGGCTGTGTCGGGCCCTGTCGGGCTCTGTCGGACTCTGTCGGGCTCTGTCGGGCTCTACTGGGCCCTGTCGGGCTCTGTCGGGCCCTGTCGGGCTCTGTCGGGCTCTGTCGGGCTCTGTCGGGCCCTGTCGGGCTCTGTCGGGCCCTGTCGGGCCCTGTCGGGCTCTGTCGGGCTCTGTCGGGCTCTGTCGGGCTCTGTCGGGATCTACTGGGCCCTGTCGGGCCCTGTCGGGCCCTGTCGGGCTCTGTCGGGCTCTGTCGGGCTCTGTCGGGCTCTACTGGGCCCTGTCGGGCTCTGACGGGCCCTGTCGGGTTCTGTCGGGCTCTGTCGGGCTCTACTGGGCTCTGTCGGGCTCTGTCGGGTTCTGTCGGGCTCTGTCGGGCCCTGTCGGGCCCTGTCGGGCTCTGTCGGGCTCTGTCGGGTTCTGTCGGGCTCTGTCGGGCCCTGTCGGGCTCTGTCGGGCTCTGTCGGGCTCTGTCGGGCTCTACTGGGCTCTACTGTTCCCTGTCGGGCCCTGTCGGGCTCTGTCGGGCTCTGTCGGGCTCTGTCGGGCTCTACTGGGCCCTGTCGGGCTCTGTCGGGCCCTGTCGGGCCCTGTCGGGCCCTGTCGGGCCCTGTCGGGCTCTGTCGGGTTCTGTCGGGCTCTGTCGCGCTGTGTCGGGCTCTGTCGGGCTCTACTGGGCCCTGTCGGGCCCTGTCGGGCCCTGTCGGGCTCTGTCGGGCTCTACTGGGCCCTGTCGGGCCCTGTCGGGCCCTGTCGGGCTCTGTCGGGCTCTGTCGGGCTCTGTCGGGCTCTGTCGGGCTCTACTGGGCTCTACTGTTCCCTGTCGGGCCCTGTCGGGCCCTGTCGGTCTCTTTCGGGTTCTGTCGGGCCCTGTCGGGCCCTGTCGGGCTCTGTCGGGCTCTGTCGGGCTCTGTCGAGCTCTGTCGGGCTCTACTGGGCTCTGTCGGGCTCTGTCGGGCTCTGTCGTGCTCTGTCGGACCCTGTCGGGCCGTGTCGGGCTCTGTCGGGCTCTGTCGGGCTCTACTGGGCCCTGTCGGGCTCTGTCGGGCCCTGTCGGGCTCTGTCGGGCTCTGTCGAGCTCTACTGGGCCCTGTCGGGCTCTGTCGGGCTCTGTCGGGCTCTGTCGGGCTCTGTCGGGCTCTACTGGGCCCTGTCGGGCTCTGTCGGGCTCTGTCGGGCTCTGTCGGGCCCTGTTGGGCCCTGTCGGGCTCTGTCGGGCCCTGTCGGGCTTTGTCGGGCTCTGTCGGGCTCTGTCGGGCTCTGTCGGGCTCTACTGGGCCCTGTCGGGCTCTGTCGGGCCCTGTCGGGCTCTGTCGGGCTCTGTCGGGCTCTGTTGGGCTCTACTGGGCTCTACTATTCCCTGTCAGGCCCTGTCGGGCTCTGTCGGGCTCTGTCGGGCCCTGTCGGGCCCTGTCGGGCTCTGTCGGGCTCTGTCGGGCTCTGTCGGGCTCTAGTGGGCTCTGTCGGGTTCTGTCGGGCTCTGTCGGGCTCTGTCGGGCCCTGTCGGGCTCTGTCGGGCTCTGTCGGGCTCTGTCGGGCCCTGTCGGTCCCTGTCGGGCTCTGTCGGGCCCTGTCGGGCCCTGTCGGGCTCTGTCGGGCTCTGTCGGGCTCTACTGGGCCCTGTCGGGCCCTGTCGGGCCCTGTCGGGCCCTGTCGGGCTCTGTCGGGCTCTGTCGAGCTCTACTGGGCTCTGTCGGGCTCTGTCGGGCCCTGTCGGGCTCTTTCGGGCTCTGTCGGGCTCTGTCGGGCTCTACTGGGCCCTGTCGGGCTCTGTCGGGCTCTGTCGGGCCCTGTCGGGCTCTGTCGGGCTCTGTCGGGCCCTGTCGGGCCCTGTCGGGCCCTGTCGGGCTCTGTCGGGCCCTGTCGGGCCCTGTCGGGCTCTGTCGGGCTCTGTCGAGCTCTGTCGGGCTCTGTCGGGCTCTGGCGCGCTCTGTCGGGCTCTACCGGGCCCTGTCGGGCTCTGTCGGACCCTGTCGGGCTTTGTCGGGCTCTGTCGGGCTCTGTCGGGCTCTGTCGGGCTCTGTCGGGCTCTGTCGGGCTCTACTGGGCCCTGTCGGGCTCTGTCGGGCTCTGTCGGGCTCTGTCGGGCCCTGTCGGGCCCTGTCGGGCTCTGTCGGGTTCTGTCGGGCTCTGTCGGGCTCTGTCGGGCCCTGTCGGGCTCTGTCGGGCTCTGTCGGGCCCTGTCGGGCTCTGTCGGGCCCTGTCGGGCTCTGTCGGGCTCTGTCGGGCTCTACTGGGCTCTGTCGGGCTCTGTCGGGCTCTGCTGGGCTCTGTTGGGCTCTACTGGGCTCTACTGGGGCCTGTCGGGCTCTGTCGGGCCCTGTCGGGCTCTGTCGGGCTCTGTCGGGCTCTGTCGGGCTCTACTGGGCTCTGTCGGGCTCTGTCAGACCCTGTAGGGCCCTGTCGGGCCCTGTCGGGCTCTGTCGGGCTCTGTCGGGCTCTACTGGGCCCTGTCGGGCCCTGTCGGGCTCTGTAGGGCTCTGTCGGGCTCTGTCGGGCCCTGTCGGGCTCTGTCGGGCTCTGTCGGGCTCTGTCGGGCCCTGTCGGGCTCTGTCGGGCTCTGTCGAGCTCTACTGGGCTCTGTCGGGCTCTGTCGGGCCCTGTCGGGGTGTGTCGGGCCCTGTCGGGCTCTGTCGGGCTCTGTCGGGCCCTGTCGGGCTCTGTCGGGCTCTGTCGGGCCCTGTCGGGCTCTGTCGGGCACTGTCGGGCCCTGTCGGGATTTGTCGGGCTCTGTCGGGCTCTGTCGGGTTCTGTCGGGCTCTGTCGGGCTCTGTCGGGCCCTGTCGGGCCCTGTCGGGCTCTGTCGGGCTCTGTCGGGCTCTGTCGGGCTCTACTGGTCTCTGTCGGGCTCTGTCGGGCTCTGTCGGGCCCTGTCGGGCCCTGTCGGGCTCTGTCGGGCTCTGTCGGGCTCTACTGGGCCCTGTCGGGCCCTGTCGGGCTCTGTCGGGCTCTGTCGGGCTCTGTCGGGCTCTACTGGGCCCTGTCGGGCTCTGTCGGGCTCTGTCGGGCCCTGTCGGGCCCTGTCGGGCTCTGTCGGGTTCTGTCGGGCTCTGTCGGGCTCTGTCGGGCTCTGTCGGGCTCTACTGGGCCCTGTCGGGCCCTGTCGGGCCCTGTCGGGCTCTGTCGGGCTCTACTGGGCCCTGTCGGGCCCTGTCGGGCCCTGTCGGGCTCTGTCGGGCTCTGTCGGGCTCTGTCGGGCTCTACTGGGCTCTACTGTTCCCTGTCGGGCCCTGTCGGGCCCTGTCGGGCTCTGTCGGGCTCTGTCGGGCTCTGTCGAGCTCTACTGGGCTCTGTCGGGCTCTGTCGGGCCCTGTCGGGCTCTGTCGGGCTCTGTCGGGCTCTACTGGGCCCTGTCGGGCTCTGGCGGGCTCTGTCGGTATCTGTCGGGCCCTGTCGGGCCCTGTCGGGCTCTGTCGGGCTCTGTCGGGCTCTGTCGGGCTCTGTCGGGCTCTACTGGGCTCTACTGTTCCCTGTCGGGCCCTGTCGGGCCCTGTCGGGCTCTTTCGGGTTCTGTCGGGCCCTGTCGGGCCCTGTCGGGCTCTGTCGGGCTCTGTCGGGCTCTGTCGAGCTCTGTCGGGCTCTACTGGGCTCTGTCGGGCTCTGTCGGGCTCTGTCGGGCTCTGTCGGGCTCTGTCGGACCCTGTCGGGCCGTGTCGGGCTCTGTCGGGCTCTGTCGGGCTCTACTGGGCCCTGTCGGGCTCTGTCGGGCCCTGTCGGGCTCTGTCGGGCTCTGTCGAGCTCTACTGGGCTCTGTCGGGCTCTGTCGGGCTCTGTCGGGCTCTGTCGGGCCCTGTCGGGCTTTGTCGGGCTCTGTCGGGCTCTACTGGGCCCTGTCGGGCTCTACTGGGCCCTGTCGGGCTCTGTCGGGCCCTGTCGGGCTCTGTCGGGCTCTGTCGGGCTCTGTCGGGCTCTACTGGGCTCTACTGTTCCCTGTCAGGCCCTGTCGGGCTCTGTCGGGCTCTGTCGGGCCCTGTCGGGCCCTGTCGGGCTCTGTCGGGCTCTGTCGGGCTCTGTCGGGCTCTAGTGGGATCTGTCGGGTTCTGTCGGGCTCTGTCGGGCTCTGTCGGGCCCTGTCGGGCTCTGTCGGGCTCTGTCGGGCCCTGTCGGGCCCTGTCGGGCTCTGTCGGGCTCTGTCGGGCCCTGTCGGGCCCTGTCGGGCTCTGTCGGGCTCTGTCGGGCTCTACTGGGCCCTGTCGGGCCCTGTCGGGCCCTGTCGGGCCCTGTCGGGCTCTGTCGGGCTCTGTCGAGCTCTACTGGGCTCTGTCGGGCTCTGTCGGGCCCTGTCGGGCTCTTTCGGGCTCTGTCGGGCTCTGTCGGGCTCTACTGGGCCCTGTCGGTCTCTGTCGGGCTCTGTCGGGCCCTGTCGGGCTCTGTCGGGCTCTGTCGGGCTCTGTCGTGCCCTGTCGGGCCCTGTCGGGCCCTGTCGGGCTCTGTCGGGCCCTGTCGGGCCCTGTCGGGCTCTGTCGGGCTCTGTCGAGCTCTGTCGGGCTCTGTCGGGCTCTGGCGGGCTCTGTCGGGCTCTACCGGGCCCTGTCGGGCTCTGTCGGACCCTGTCGGGCTTTGTCGGGCTTTGTCGGGCTCTGTCGGGCTCTGTCGGGCTCTGTCGGGCTCTACTGGGCTCTGTCGGGCTCTACTGGGCTCTACTAGGCCCTGTCGGGCTCTGTCGGGCCCTGTCGGGCCCTGTCGGGCTCTGTCGGGCTCTGTCGGGCTCTGTCGGGCTCTGTCGGGCCCTGTCGGGCTCTGTCGGGCTCTGTCGGGCTCTGTCGGGCTCTACTGGGCTCTACTGTTCCCTGTCGGGCCCTGTCGGGCCCTGTCGGGCTCTGTCGGGCTCTGTCGGGCTCTGTCGGGCTCTGTCGGGCTCTACTGGGCTCTACTGTTCCCTGTCGGGCCCTGTCGGGCCCTGTCGGCCTCTTTCGGGTTCTGTCGGGCCCTGTCGGGCCCTGTCGGGCTCTGTCGGGCTCTGTCGGGCTCTGTCGAGCTCTGTCGGGCTCTACTGGGCTCTGTCGGGCTCTGTCGCGCTCTGTCGGGCTCTGTCGGGCTCTGTCGGACCCTGTCGGGCTCTGTCGGGCTCTGTCGAGCTCTACTGGGCTCTGTCGGGCTCTGTCGGGCTCTGTCGGGCTCTGTCGGGCTCTGTCGGGCTCTACTGGGCCCTGTCGGGCTCTGTCGGGCTCTGTCGGGCTCTGTCGGGCCCTGTCGGGCTCTGTCGGGCCCTGTCGGGCTTTGTCGGGCTCTGTCGGGCTCTGTCGGGCTCTGTCGGGCTCTACTGGGCCCTGTCGGGCTCTGTCGGGCCCTGTCGGGCTCTGTCGGGCTCTGTCGGGCTCTGTCGGGCTCTACTGGGCTCTACTGTTCCCCTGTCAGGCCCTGTCGGGCTCTGTCGGGCTCTGTCGGGCCCTGTCGGGCCCTGTCGGGCTCTGTCGGGCTCTGTCGGGCTCTGTCGGGCTCTAGTGGGCTCTGTCGGGTTCTGTCGGGATCTGTCGGGCTCTGTCGGGCCCTGTCGGGCTCTGTCGGGCTCTGTCGGGCCCTGTCGGGCCCTGTCGGGCTCTGTCGGGCTCTGTCGGGCCCTGTCGGGCCCTGTCGGGCTCTGTCGGGCTCTGTCGGGCTCTACTGGGCCCTGTCGGGCCCTGTCGGGCCCTGTCGGGCCCTGTCGGGCTCTGTCGGGCTCTGTCGAGCTCTACTGGGCTCTGTCGGGCTCTGTCGGGCCCTGTCGGGCTCTTTCGGGCTCTGTCGGGCTCTGTCGGGCTCTACTGGGCCCTGTCGGGCTCTGTCGGGCTCTGTCGGGCCCTGTCGGGCTCTGTCGGGCTCTGTCGGGCTCTGTCGTGCCCTGTCGGGCCCTGTCGGGCCCTGTCGGGCTCTGTCGGGCCCTGTCGGGCCCTGTCGGGCTCTGTCGGGCTCTGTCGAGCTCTGGCGGGCTCTGTCGGGCTCTGGCGGGCTCTGTCGGGCTCTACCGGGCCCTGTCGGGCTCTGTCGGACCCTGTCGGGCTTTGTCGGGCTTTGTCGGGCTCTGTCGGGCTCTGTCGGGCTCTGTCGGGCTCTACTGGGCTCTGTCGGGCTCTACTGGGCTCTACTAGGCCCTGTCGGGCTCTGTCGGGCTCTGTCGGGCCCTGTCGGGCCCTGTCGGGCCCTGTCGGGCTCTGTCGGGTTCTGTCGGGCTCTGTCGGGCTCTGTCGGGCTCTGTCGGGCCCTGTCGGGCTCTGTCGGGCTCTGTCGGGCCCTGTCGGGCTCTGTCGGGCCCTGTCGGGCTCTGTCGGGCTCTGTCGGGCTCTACTGGGCTCTGTCGGGCTCTGTCGGGCTCTGCTGGGCTCTGTTGGGCTCTACTGGGCTCTACTGGGGCCTGTCGGGCTCTGTCGGGCCCTGTCGGGCTCTGTCGGGCTCTGTCGGGCTCTGTCGGGCTCTACTGGGCTCTGTCGGGCTCTGTCGGACCCTGTAGGGCCCTGTCGGGCCCTGTCGGGCTCTGTCGGGCTCTGTCGGGCTCTACTGGGCCCTGTCGGGCCCTGTCGGGCTCTGTAGGGCTCTGTCGGGCTCTGTCGGGCCCTGTCGGGCTCTGTCGGGCTCTGTCGGGCTCTGTCGGGCTCTGTCGGGCCCTGTCGGGATCTGTCGGGCTCTGTCGAGCTCTACTGGGCTCTGTTGGGCTCTGTCGGGCCCTTTCGGGGTGTGTCGGGCCCTGTCGGGCTCTGTCGGGCTCTGTCGGGCCCTGTCGGGCTCTGTCGGGCTCTGTCGGGCCCTGTCGGGCTCTGTCGGGCACTGTCGGGCCCTGTCGGGCTCTGTCGGGCTCTGTCGGGCCCTGTCGGGCCCTGTCGGGCTCTGTCGGGTTCTGTCGGGCTCTGTCGGGCTCTGTCGGGCTCTGTCGGGCTCTACTGGGCCCTGTCGGGCCCTGTCGGGCCCTGTTGGGCTCTGTCGGGCTCTACTGGGCCCTGTCGGGCCCTGTCGGGCCCTGTCGGGCTCTGTCGGGCTCTGTCGGGCTCTGTCGGGCTCTGTCGGGCTCTACTGGGCTCTACTGTTCCCTGTCGGGCCCTGTCGGGCCCTGTCGGGCTCTGTCGGGCTCTGTCGGGCTCTGTCGAGCTCTACTGGGCTCTGTCGGGCTCTGTCGGGCCCTGTCGGGCTCTGTCGGGTTCTGTCGGGCTCTACTGGGCCCTGTCGGGCTCTGGCGGGCTCTGTCGGTATCTGTCGGGCCCTGTCGGGCTCTGTCGGGCTCTGTCGGGCTCTGTCGAGCTCTACTGGGCTCTGTCGGGCTCTGTCGGGCTCTGTCGGGCTCTGTCGGGCCCTGTCGGGCCCTGTCGGGCTTTGTCGGGCTCTGTCGGGCTCTGTCCGGCTCTGTCGGGCTCTACTGGGCTCTGTCGGGCTCTGTCGGGCCCTGTCGGGCTCTGTCGGGCTCTGTCGGGCTCTACTGGGCCCTGTCCGGCTCTGTCGAGCTCTGTCGGGCCCTGTCGGGCTCTGTCGGGCTCTGTCGGGCTCTACTGGGCCCTGTCGGGCTCTGTCGAGCTCTGTCGGGCTCTGTCGGGCTCTGTCCGGCTCTTCTGGGCTCTGTCGGGCTCTGTCGGGTTCTGTCGGGCCCTGTCGGGCCCTGTCGGGCCCTGTCGGGCCCTGTCGGGCTCTGTCGGGCTCTGTCGGGCTCTATTGGGACCTGTCGGGCCCTGTCGAGCTCTGTCGGGCCCTGTCGGGCCCTGTCGGGCTCTGTCGGGCCCTGTCGGGCCCTGTCGGGCTCTGTCGGGCTCTGTCGGGCTCTGTCGGGCTCTAGTGGGCTCTGTCGGGTTCTGTCGGGCTCTGTCGGGCTCTACTGGGCCCTGTCGGGCCCTGTCGGGCCCTGTCGGGCCCTGTCGGGCTCTGTCGGGCTCTGTCGAGCTCTACTGGGCTCTGTCGCGCTCTGTCGGGCCCGGTCGGGCTCTTTCGGGCTCTGTCGGGCTCTGTCGGGCTCTACTGGGCCCTGTCGGGCTCTGTCGGGCTCTGTCGGGCCCTGTCGGGCTCTGTCGGGCTCTGTCGGGCTCTGTCGTGCCCTGTCGGGCCCTGTCGGGCCCTGTCGGGCTCTGTCGGGCCCTGTCGGGCCCTGTCGGGCTCTGTCGGGCTCTGTCGAGCTCTGGCGGGCTCTGTCGGGCTCTGGCGGGCTCTGTCGGGCTCTACCGGGCCCTGTCGGGCTCTGTCGGACCCTGTCGGGCTTTGTCGGGCTTTGTCGGGCTCTGTCGGGCTCTGTCGGGCTCTGTCGGGCTCTACTGGGCTCTGTCGGGCTCTACTGGGCTCTACTAGGCCCTGTCGGGCTCTGTCGGGCTCTGTCGGGCCCTGTCGGGCCCTGTCGGGCCCTGTCGGGCTCTGTCGGGCTCTGTCGGGCTCTGTTGGGACCTGTCGGGCCCTGTCGAGCTCTGTCGGGCCCTGTCGGGCCCTGTCGGGCTCTGTCGGGCTCTGTCGGGCCCTGTCGGGCCCTGTCAGGCTCTGTCGGGCTCTGTCGGGCTCTGTCGGGCTCTGTCGGGCTCTGTCGGATTCTACTGGGCTCTACTGGGCCCTGTCGGGCTCTGTCGGGCTCTGTCGGGCTCTGTCGGGCTCTGTCGGGCTCTACTGGTCTCTGTCGGGCTCTGTCGGGCCCGGTCGGGCCCTGTCGGGCTCTGTCGGGCCCTGTCGGGCCCTGTCGGGCTCTGTCGGGCTCTGTCGGGCTCTACTGGGCCCTGTCGGGCCCTGTCGGGCTCTGTCGGGCTCTGTCGGGCTCTGTCGGGCCCTGTCGGGCTCTGTCGGGCTCTGTCGAGCTCTACTGGGCTCTGTTGGGCTCTGTCGGGCCCTTTCGGGGTGTGTCGGGCCCTGTCGGGCTCTGTCGGGCTCTGTCGGGCCCTGTCGGGCTCTGTCGGGCTCTGTCGGGCCCTGTCGGGCTCTGTCGGGCACTGTCGGGCCCTGTCGGGCTCTGTCGGGCTCTGTCGGGCCCTGTCGGGCCCTGTCGGGCTCTGTCGGGTTCTGTCGGGCTCTGTCGGGCTCTGTCGGGCTCTGTCGGGCTCTGTCGGGCTCTACTGGGCCCTGTCGGGCCCTGTCGGGCCCTGTTGGGCTCTGTCGGGCTCTACTGGGCCCTGTCGGGCCCTGTCGGGCCCTGTCGGGCTCTGTCGGGCTCTGTCGGGCTCTGTCGGGCTCTGTCGGGCTCTACTGGGCTCTACTGTTCCCTGTCGGGCCCTGTCGGGCCCTGTCGGGCTCTGTCGGGCTCTGTCGGGCTCTGTCGAGCTCTACTGGGCTCTGTCGGGCTCTGTCGGGCCCTGTCGGGCTCTGTCGGGTTCTGTCGGGCTCTACTGGGCCCTGTCGGGCTCTGGCGGGCTCTGTCGGTATCTGTCGGGCCCTGTCGGGCTCTGTCGGGCTCTGTCGGGCTCTGTCGAGCTCTACTGGGCTCTGTCGGGCTCTGTCGGGCTCTGTCGGGCTCTGTCGGGCCCTGTCGGGCCCTGTCGGGCTTTGTCGGGCTCTGTCGGGCTCTGTCGGGCTCTGTCGGGCTCTACTGGGCTCTGTCGGGCTCTGTCGGGCCCTGTCGGGCTCTGTCGGGCTCTGTCGGGCTCTACTGGGCCCTGTCCGGCTCTGTCGAGCTCTGTCGGGCCCTGTCGGGCTCTGTCGGGCTCTGTCGGGCTCTACTGGGCCCTGTCGGGCTCTGTCGAGCTCTGTCGGGCTCTGTCGGGCTCTGTCCGGCTCTTCTGGGCTCTGTCGGGCTCTGTCGGGTTCTGTCGGGCCCTGTCGGGCCCTGTCGGGCCCTGTCGGGCCCTGTCGGGCTCTGTCGGGCTCTGTCGGGCTCTATTGGGACCTGTCGGGCCCTGTCGAGCTCTGTCGGGCCCTGTCGGGCCCTGTCGGGCTCTGTCGGGCCCTGTCGGGCCCTGTCGGGCTCTGTCGGGCTCTGTCGGGCTCTGTCGGGCTCTAGTGGGCTCTGTCGGGTTCTGTCGGGCTCTGTCGGGCTCTACTGGGCCCTGTCGGGCCCTGTCGGGCCCTGTCGGGCCCTGTCGGGCTCTGTCGGGCTCTGTCGAGCTCTACTGGGCTCTGTCGCGCTCTGTCGGGCCCGGTCGGGCTCTTTCGGGCTCTGTCGGGCTCTGTCGGGCTCTACTGGGCCCTGTCGGGCTCTGTCGGGCTCTGTCGGGCCCTGTCGGGCTCTGTCGGGCTCTGTCGGGCTCTGTCGTGCCCTGTCGGGCCCTGTCGGGCCCTGTCGGGCTCTGTCGGGCCCTGTCGGGCCCTGTCGGGCTCTGTCGGGCTCTGTCGAGCTCTGGCGGGCTCTGTCGGGCTCTGTCGGGCTCTGTCGGGCTCTACCGGGCCCTGTCGGGCTCTGTCGGACCCTGTCGGGCTTTGTCGGGCTTTGTCGGGCTCTGTCGGGCTCTGTCGGGCTCTGTCGGGCTCTACTGGGCTCTGTCGGGCTCTACTGGGCTCTACTAGGCCCTGTCGGGCTCTGTCGGGCTCTGTCGGGCCCTGTCGGGCCCTGTCGGGCCCTGTCGGGCTCTGTCGGGCTCTGTCGGGCTCTGTTGGGACCTGTCGGGCCCTGTCGAGCTCTGTCGGGCCCTGTCGGGCCCTGTCGGGCTCTGTCGGGCTCTGTCGGGCCCTGTCGGGCCCTGTCAGGCTCTGTCGGGCTCTGTCGGGCTCTGTCGGGCTCTGTCGGGCTCTGTCGGATTCTACTGGGCTCTACTGGGCCCTGTCGGGCTCTGTCGGGCTCTGTCGGGCTCTGTCGGGCTCTGTCGGGCTCTACTGGTCTCTGTCGGGCTCTGTCGGGCCCGGTCGGGCCCTGTCGGGCTCTGTCGGGCCCTGTCGGGCCCTGTCGGGCTCTGTCGGGCTCTGTCGGGCTCTACTGGGCCCTGTCGGGCCCTGTCGGGCTCTGTCGGGCTCTGTCGGGCTCTGTCGGGCTCTGTCGAGCTCTACTGGGCTCTGTCGGGCCCTGTCGGGCCCTGTCGGGCTCTGTCGAGCTCTGTCGGGCTCTGTCGGGCTCTGTCGGGCTCTACTGGGCCCTGTCGGGCTCTGTCGGGCTCTGTCGGGCTCTGTCGGGCTCTACTGGGCTCTGTCGGGCTCTGTCGGGCTCTGTCGGGCTCTGTCGGGCTCTACTGGGCCCTGTCGGGCCCTGTCGGGCTCTGTCGGGCTCTGTCGGGCTCTGTCGGGCTCTACTGGGCCCTGTCGGGCTCTGTCGGGTTCTGTCGGGCTCTGTCGGGCTCTGTCGGGCTCTGTCGGGCTCTACTGGGCTCTACTGGGCTCTGTCGGGCTCTCTCGGGCTCTACTGGGCCCTGTCAGGCTCTGTCGGGCCCTGTCGGGCTCTGTCGGGCTCTGTCGGGCCCTGTCGGGCTCTGTCGGGCTCTGTCGGGCTCTGTCGGGCTCTGTCGAGCTCTACTGGGCTCTGTCGGGCTCTGTCGGGCTCTGTCGGGCTCTGTCGGGCCCTGTCGGGCCCTGTCGGGCTTTGTCGGGCTCTGTCGGGCTCTGTCGGGCTCTGTCGGGCTCTACTGGGCTCTGTCGGGCTCTGTCGGGCCCTGTCGGGCTCTGTCGGGCCTCTGTCGGGCTCTACTGGGCCCTGTCCGGCTCTGTCGAGCTCTGTCGGGCCCTGTCGGGCTCTGTCGGGCTCTGTCGGGCTCTACTGGGCCCTGTCGGGCTCTGTCGAGCTCTGTCGGGCTCTGTCGGGCTCTGTCCGGCTCTACTGGGCTCTGTCGGGCTCTGTCGGGTTCTGTCGGGCCCTGTCGGGCCCTGTCGGGCCCTGTCGGGCCCTGTCGGGCTCTGTCGGGCTCTGTCGGGCTCTGTTGGGACCTGTCGGGACCTGTCGAGCTCTGTCGGGCCCTGTCGGGCCCTGTCGGGCTCTGTCGGGCTCTGTCGGGCCCTGTCGGGCCCTGTCAGGCTCTGTCGGGCTCTGTCGGGCTCTGTCGGGCTCTGTCGGGCTCTGTCGGGTTCTACTGGGCTCTACTGGGCCCTGTCGGGCTCTGTCGGGCTCTGTCGGGCTCTGTCGGGCTCTGTCGGGCTCTACTGGTCTCTGTCGGGCTCTGTCGGGCCCGGTCGGGCCCTGTCGGGCTCTGTCGGGCTCTGTCGGGCCCTGTCGGGCCCTGTCGGGCTCTGTCGGGCTCTGTCGGGCTCTACTGGGCCCTGTCGGGCCCTGTCGGGCTCTGTCGGGCTCTGTCGGGCTCTGTCGGGCTCTGTCGAGCTCTACTGGGCCCTGTCGGGCCCTGTCGGGCCCTGTCGGGCTCTGTCGGGCTCTGTTGGGCTCTGTCGGGCTCTGTCGGGCTCTACTGGGCCCTGTCGGGCTCTGTCGGGCTCTGTCGGGCTCTGTCGGCTCTACTGGGCTCTGTCGGGCTCTGTCGGGCTCTGTCGGGCTCTACTGGGCCCTGTCGGGCCCTGTCGGGCTCTGTCGGGCTCTGTCGGGCCCTGTCGGGCCCTGTCGGGCTCTGTCGGGCTCTGTCGGGCTCTGTCGGGCTCTAGTGGGCTCTGTCGGGCTCTGTCGGGTTCTGTCGGGCTCTGTCGGGCTCTGTCGGGCTCTACTGGGCCCTGTCGGGCCCTGTCGGGCCCTGTCGGGCTCTGTCGGGCTCTACTGGGCCCTGTCGGGCCCTGTCGGGCCCTGTCGGGCTCTGTCGGGCTCTGTCGGGCTCTGTCGGGCTCTGTCGGGCTCTACTGGGCTCTACTGTTCCCTGTCGGGCCCTGTCGGGCCCTGTCGGGCTCTGTCGGGCTCTGTCGGGCTCTGTCGAGCTCTACTGGGCTCTGTCGGGCTCTGTCGGGCCCTGTCGGGCTCTGTCGGGCTCTGTCGGGCTCTACTGGACCCTGTCGGGCTCTGGCGGGCTCTGTCGGTATCTGTCGGGCCCTGTCGGGCTCTGTCGGGCTCTGTCGGGCTCTGTCGGGCTCTGTCGAGCTCTACTGGGCTCTGTCGGGCTCTGTCGGGCTCTGTCGGGCTCTGTCGGGCCCTGTCGGGCCCTGTCGGGCTTTGTCGGGCTCTGTCGGGCTCTGTCGGGCTCTGTCGGGCTCTACTGGGCTCTGTCGGGCTCTGTCGGGCCCTGTCGGGCTCTGTCGGGCTCTGTCGGGCTCTACTGGGCCCTGTCCGGCTCTGTCGAGCTCTGTCGGGCCCTGTCGGGCTCTGTCGGGCTCTGTCGGGCTCTACTGGGCCCTGTCGGGCTCTGTCGAGCTCTGTCGGGCTCTGTCGGGCTCTGTCCGGCTCTACTGGGCTCTGTCGGGCTCTGTCGGGTTCTGTCGGGCCCTGTCGGGCCCTGTCGGGCTCTGTCGGGCTCTGTCGGGCTCTGTCGGGCCCTGTCGGGCTCTGTCGGGCTCTGTCGGGCCCTGTCGGGCCCTGTCAGGCTCTGTCGGGCTCTGTCGGGCTCTGTCGGGCTCTGTCGGGCTCTGTCGGGTTCTACTGGGCTCTACTGGGCCCTGTCGGGCTCTGTCGGGCTCTGTCGGGCTCTGTCGGGCTCTGTCGGGCTCTACTGGTCTCTGTCGGGCTCTGTCGGGCCCGGTCGGGCCCTGTCGGGCTCTGTCGGGCTCTGTCGGGCCCTGTCGGGCCCTGTCGGGCTCTGTCGGGCTCTGTCGGGCTCTACTGGGCCCTGTCGGGCCCTGTCGGGCTCTGTCGGGCTCTGTCGGGCTCTGTCGAGCTCTACTGGGGCTCTGTCGGGCCCTGTCGGGCCCTGTCGGGCTCTGTCGGGCTCTGTCGGGCTCTGTCGGGCTCTGTCGGGCTCTACTGGGCCCTGTCGGGCTCTGTCGGGCTCTGTCGGGCTCTGTCGGGCTCTACTGGGCTCTGTCGGGCTCTGTCGGGCTCTGTCGGGCTCTGTCGGGCTCTACTGGGCCCTGTCGGGCCCTGTCGGGCTCTGTCGGGCTCTGTCGGGCTCTGTCGGGCTCTACTGGGCCCTGTCGGGCTCTGTCGGGTTCTGTCGGGCTCTACTGGGCTCTACTGGGCTCTGTCGGGCTCTCTCGGGCTCTACTGGGCCCTGTCGGGCTCTGTCGGGCCCTGTCGGGCTCTGTCGGGCTCTGTCGGGGCTCTGTCGGGCTCTTCTGGGCCCTGTCGGGCTCTAATCGGGCTCTGTCGGGCTCTTCTGGGCCCTGTCGGGCCCTGTCGGGCTCTGTCGGGCTCTGTCGGGCTCTGTCGGGCTCTACAGGGCCCTTTCGGGCCCTGTCGGGCTCTGTCGGGCTCTGTCGGGCTCTGTCGGGCTCTACTGGACTCTGTCGGGCTCTGTCGGGCTCTGTCGGGTTCTGTCGGGCTCTGTCGGGCTCTACTGGGCCCTGTCGGGCTCTGTCGGGTTCTGTCGGGCTCTGTCAAGCTCTGTCGGGCTCTGTCGGGCTCTACTGGGCTCTACTGGGCTCTGTCGGGCTCTCTCGGGCTCTACTGGGCCCTGTCGGGCTCTGTCGGGCTCTGTCGGGCTCTGTCGGGCTCTGTCGGGCTCTACTGGTCTCTGTCGGGCTCTGTCGGGCCCGGTCGGGCCCTGTCGGGCTCTGTCGGGCTCTGTCGGGCCCTGTCGGGCCCTGTCGGGCTCTGTCGGGCTCTGTCGGGCTCTACTGGGCCCTGTCGGGCCCTGTCGGGCTCTGTCGGGCTCTGTCGGGCTCTGTCGGGCTCTACTGGGCCCTGTCGGGCCCTGTCGGGCCCTGTCGGGCTCTGTCGGGCTCTGTTGGGCTCTGTCGGGCTCTGTCGGGCTCTACTGGGCCCTGTCGGGCTCTGTCGGGCTCTGTCGGGCTCTGTCGGGCTCTACTGGGCTCTGTCGGGCTCTGTCGGGCTCTGTCGGGCTCTACTGGGCCCTGTCGGGCCCTGTCGGGCTCTGTCGGGCTCTGTCGGGCCCTGTCGGGCCCTGTCGGGCTGTGTCGGGCTCTGTCGGGCTCTGTCGGGCTCTAGTGGGCTCTGTCGGGCTCTGTCGGGTTCTGTCGGGCTCTGTCGGGCTCTGTCGGGCTCTACTGGACCCTGTCGGGCCCTGTCGGGCCCTGTCGGGCTCTGTCGGGCTCTACTGGGCCCTGTCGGGCCTGTCGGGCCCTGTCGGGCTCTGTCGGGCTCTGTCGGGCTCTGTCGGGCTCTGTCGGGCTCTACTGGGCTCTACTGTTCCCCTGTCGGGCCCTGTCGGGCCCTGTCGGGCTCTGTCGGGCTCTGTCGGGCTCTGTCGAGCTCTACTGGGCTCTGTCGGGCTCTGTCGGGCCCTGTCGGGCTCTGTCGGGCTCTGTCGGGCTCTACTGGACCCTGTCGGGCTCTGGCGGGCTCTGTCGGTATCTGTCGGGCCCTGTCGGGCTCTGTCGGGCTCTGTCGGGCTCTGTCGGGCTCTGTCGAGCTCTACTGGGCTCTGTCGGGCTCTGTCGGGCTCTGTCGGGCTCTGTCGGGCCCTGTCGGGCCCTGTCGGGCTTTGTCGGGCTCTGTCGGGCTCTGTCGGGCTCTGTCGGGCTCTACTGGGCTCTGTCGGGCTCTGTCGGGCCCTGTCGGGCTCTGTCGGGCTCTGTCGGGCTCTACTGGGCCCTGTCCGGCTCTGTCGAGCTCTGTCGGGCCCTGTCGGGCTCTGTCGGGCTCTGTCGGGCTCTACTGGGCCCTGTCGGGCTCTGTCGAGCTCTGTCGGGCTCTGTCGGGCTCTGTCCGGCTCTACTGGGCTCTGTCGGGCTCTGTCGGGTTCTGTCGGGCCCTGTCGGGCCTGTCGGGCTCTGTCGGGCTCTGTCGGGCTCTGTCGGGCCTGTCGGGCTCTGTCGGGCTCTGTCGGGGCCCTGTCGGGCCCTGTCAGGCTCTGTCGGGCTCTGTCGGGCTCTGTCGGGCTCTGTCGGGCTCTGTCGGGTTCTACTGGGCTCTACTGGGCCCTGTCGGGCTCTGTCGGGCTCTGTCGGGCTCTGTCGGGCTCTGTCGGGCTCTACTGGTCTCTGTCGGGCTCTGTCGGGCCCGGTCGGGCCCTGTCGGGCTCTGTCGGGCTCTGTCGGGCCCTGTCGGGCCCTGTCGGCTCTGTCGGGCTCTGTCGGGCTCTACTGGGCCCTGTCGGGCCCTGTCGGGCTCTGTCGGGCTCTGTCGGGCTCTGTCGGGCTCTGTCGAGCTCTACTGGGCTCTGTCGGGCCCTGTCGGGCCCTGTCGGGCTCTGTCGGGCTCTGTCGGGCTCTGTCGGGCTCTGTCGGGCTCTACTGGGCCCTGTCGGGCTCTGTCGGGCTCTGTCGGGCTCTGTCGGGCTCTACTGGGCTCTGTCGGGCTCTGTCGGGCTCTGTCGGGCTCTGTCGGGCTCTACTGGGCCCTGTCGGGCCCTGTCGGGCTCTGTCGGGCTCTGTCGGGCTCTGTCGGGCTCTACTGGGCCCTGTCGGGCTCTGTCGGGTTCTGTCGGGCTCTACTGGGCTCTACTGGGCTCTGTCGGGCTCTCTCGGTCTCTACTGGGCCCTGTCGGGCTCTGTCGGGCCCTGTCGGGCTCTGTCGGGCTCTGTCGGGCTCTGTCGGGCTCTTCTGGGCCCTGTCGGGCTCTATCGGGCTCTGTCGGGCTCTTCTGGGCCCTGTCGGGCCCTGTCGGGCTCTGTCGGGCTCTGTCGGGCTCTGTCGGGCTCTACAGGGCCCTTTCGGGCCCTGTCGGGCTCTGTCGGGCTCTGTCGGGCTCTGTCGGGCTCTACTGGACTCTGTCGGGCTCTGTCGGGCTCTGTCGGGCTCTGTCGGGCTCTGTCGGGCTCTACTGGGCCCTGTCGGGCTCTGTCGGGTTCTGTCGGGCTCTGTCGGGCTCTGTCGGGCTCTGTCGGGCTCTACTGGGCTCTACTGGGCTCTGTCGGGCTCTCTCGGGCTCTACTGGGCCCTGTCGGGCTCTGTCGGGCCCTGTCGGGCCCTGTCGGGCTCTGTCGGGCTCTGTCGGGCTCTGTCGGGTTCTGTCGGGCTCTGTCGGGCTCTTCTGGGCCCTGTCGGGCCCTGTCGGGCTCTGTCGGGCTCTGTCGGGCTCTGTCGGGCTCTGTCGGGCTCTACTGGGCCCTGTCGGGCTCTGTCGGGCTCTACTGGGCTTTGTCGGGCTCTGTCAGGCTCTGTCGGGCCCTGTCGGGCTCTGTCGGGCTCTGTCGGGCTCTGTCGGGCTCTACTGGGCTCTGTCGGGCTCTGTCGGGCTCTGTCGGGCTCTACTGGGCCCTGTCGGGCCCTGTCGGGCTCTGTCGGGCTCTGTCGGGCTCTGTCGGGCTCAACTGGTCTCTGTCGGGCTCTGTCGGGTTCTGTCGGGCTCTGTCGGGCTCTGTCGGTCTCTGTCGGGCTCTACTGGGCTCTACTGGGCTCTGTCGGGCTCTGTCGGGCTCTACTGGGCCCTGTCGGGCTCTGTCGGGCTCTGTCGGACCCTGTCGGGCCCTGTCGGGCCCTGTCGGGCTCTGTCGGGCTCTGTCGGGTTCTGTCGGGCTCTGTCGGGCTCTGTCGGGCTCTGTCGGGCTCTTCTGGGCCCTGTCGGGCCCTGTCGGGCTCTGTCGGGCTCTGTCGGGCTCTGTCGGGCTCTACTGGGCCCTGTCGGGCCCTGTCGGGCTCTGTCGGGCTCTGTCGGGCTCTGTCGGGCTCTACTGGGCCCTGTCGGGCTCTGTCGGGTTCTGTCGGGCTCTGTCGGGCTCTGTCGGGCTCTGTCGGGCTCTACTGGGCTCTACTGGGCTCTGTCGGGCTCTCTCGGGCTCTACTGGGCCCTGTCGGGCTCTGTCGGGCCCTGTCGGGCTCTGTCGGGCTCTGTCGGGCCCTGTCGGGCTCTGTCGGGCTCTGTCGGGCTCTGTCGGGCTCTGTCGGGCTCTGTCGAGCTCTACTGGGCTCTGTCGGGCTCTGTCGGGCTCTGTCGGGCTCTGTCGGGCCCTGTCGGGCCCTGTCGGGCTTTGTCGGGCTCTGTCGGGCTCTGTCGGGCTCTGTCGGGCTCTACTGGGCTCTGTCGGGCTCTGTCGGGCCCTGTCGGGCTCTGTCGGGCTCTGTCGGGCTCTACTGGGCCCTGTCCGGCTCTGTCGAGCTCTGTCGGGCCCTGTCGGGCTCTGTCGGGCTCTGGCGGGCTCTACTGGGCCCTGTCGGGCTCTGTCGAGCTCTGTCGGGCTCTGTCGGGCTCTGTCCGGCTCTACTGGGCTCTGTCGGGCTCTGTCGGGTTCTGTCGGGCCCTGTCGGGCCCTGTCGGGCCCTGTCGGGCCCTGTCGGGCTCTGTCGGGCTCTGTCGGGCTCTGTTGGGACCTGTCGGGACCTGTCGAGCTCTGTCGGGCCCTGTCGGGCCCTGTCGGGCTCTGTCGGGCTCTGTCGGGCCCTGTCGGGCCCTGTCAGGCTCTGTCGGGCTCTGTCGGGCTCTGTCGGGCTCTGTCGGGCTCTGTCGGGTTCTACTGGGCTCTACTGGGCCCTGTCGGGCTCTGTCGGGCTCTGTCGGGCTCTGTCGGGCTCTGTCGGGCTCTACTGGTCTCTGTCAGGCTCTGTCGGGCCCGGTCGGGCCCTGTCGGGCTCTGTCGGGCTCTGTCGGGCCCTGTCGGGCCCTGTCGGGCTCTGTCGGGCTCTGTCGGGCTCTACTGGGCCCTGTCGGGCCCTGTCGGGCTCTGTCGGGCTCTGTCGGGCTCTGTCGGGCTCTGTCGAGCTCTACTGGGCCCTGTCGGGCCCTGTCGGGCTCTGTCGGGCTCTGTCGGGCTCTGTCGGGCTCTGTCGGGCTCTACTGGGCCCTGTCGGGCTCTGTCGGGCTCTGTCGGGCTCTGTCGGGCTCTACTGGGCTCTGTCGGGCTCTGTCGGGCTCTGTCGGGCTCTACTGGGCCCTGTCGGGCCCTGTCGGGCTCTGTCGGGCCCTGTCGGGCTCTGTCGGGCTCTGTCGGGCCCTGTCGGGCCCTGTCGGGCTCTGTCGGGCTCTGTCGGGCTCTGTCGGGCTCTAGTGGGCTCTGTCGGGCTCTGTCGGGTTCTGTCGGGCTCTGTCGGGCTCTGTCGGGCTCTACTGGGCCCTGTCGGGCCCTGTCGGGCCCTGTCGGGCTCTGTCGGGCTCTACTGGGCCCTGTCGGGCCCTGTCGGGCCCTGTCGGGCTCTGTCGGGCTCTGTCGGGCTCTGTCGGGCTCTACTGGGCTCTACTGTTCCCTGTCGGGCCCTGTCGGGCCCTGTCGGGCTCTGTCGGGCTCTGTCGGGCTCTGTCGAGCTCTACTGGGCTCTGTCGGGCTCTGTCGGGCCCTGTCGGGCTCTGTCGGGCTCTGTCGGGCTCTACTGGGCCCTGTCGGGCTCTGGCGGGCTCTGTCGGTATCTGTCGGGCCCTGTCGGGCTCTGTCGGGCTCTGTCGGGCTCTGTCGGGCTCTGTCGAGCTCTACTGGGCTCTGTCGGTCCCTGTCGGGCCCTGTCGGGCTCTGTCGGGCTCTACTGGGCTCTGTCGGGCTCTGTCGGGCCCTGTCGGGCTCTGTCGGGCTCTGTCGGGCTCTACTGGGCCCTGTCCGGCTCTGTCGAGCTCAGTCGGGCCCTGTCGGGCTCTGTCGGGCTCTGTCGGGCTCTACTGGGCCCTGTCGGGCTCTGTCGAGCTCTGTCGGGCTCTGTCGGGCTCTGTCCGGCTCTACTGGGCTCTGTCGGGCTCTGTCGGGTTCTGTCGGGCCCTGTCGGGCCCTGTCGCGCTCTGTCGGGCTCTGTCGGGCTCTGTCGGGCTCTGTCGGGCCCTGTCGGGCTCTGTCGGGCTCTGTCGGGCCCTGTCGGGCCCTGTCAGGCTCTGTCGGGCTCTGTCGGGCTCTGTCGGGCTCTGTCGGGCTCTGTCGGGTTCTACTGGGCTCTACTGGGCCCTGTCGGGCTCTGTCGGGCTCTGTCGGGCTCTGTCGGGCTCTGTCGGGCTCTACTGGTCTCTGTCGGGCTCTGTCGGGCCCGGTCGGGCCCTGTCGGGCTCTGTCGGGCTCTGTCGGGCCCTGTCGGGCCCTGTCGGGCTCTGTCGGGCTCTGTCGGGCTCTACTGGGCCCTGTCGGGCCCTGTCGGGCTCTGTCGGGCTCTGTCGGGCTCTGTCGGGCTCTGTCGAGCTCTACTGGGCTCTGTCGGGCCCTGTCGGGCCCTGTCGGGCTCTGTCGGGCTCTGTCGGGCTCTGTCGGGCTCTGTCGGGCTCTACTGGGCCCTGTCGGGCTCTGTCGGGCTCTGTCGGGCTCTGTCGGGCTCTACTGGGCTCTGTCGGGCTCTGTCGGGCTCTGTCGGGCTCTGTCGGGCTCTACTGGGCCCTGTCGGGCCCTGTCGGGCTCTGTCGGGCTCTGTCGGGCTCTGTCGGGCTCTACTGGGCCCTGTCGGGCTCTGTCGGGTTCTGTCGGGCTCTGTCGGGCTCTGTCGGGCTCTGTCGGGCTCTACTGGGCTCTACTGGGCTCTGTCGGGCTCTCTCGGGCTCTACTGGGCCCTGTCGGGCTCTGTCGGGCCCTGTCGGGCTCTGTCGGGCTCTGTCGGGCTCTGTCGGGCTCTTCTGGGCCCTGTCGGGCTCTGTCGGGCTCTGTCGGGCTCTTCTGGGTCCTGTCGGGCCCTGTCGGGCTCTGTCGGGCTCTGTCGGGCTCTGTCGGGCTCTACAGGGCCCTGTCGGGCCCTGTCGGGCTCTGTCGGGCTCTGTCGGGCTCTGTCGGGCTCTACTGGACTCTGTCGGGCTCTGTCGGGCTCTGTCGGGCTCTGTCGGGCTCTGTCGGGCTCTACTGGGCCCTGTCGGGCTCTGTCGGGTTCTGTCGGGCTCTGTCGGGCTCTGTCGGGCTCTGTCGGGCTCTACTGGGCTCTACTGGGCTCTGTCGGGCTCTCTCGGGCTCTACTGGGCCCTGTCGGGCTCTGTCGGGCCCTGTCGGGCCCTGTCGGGCTCTGTCGGGCTCTGTCGGGCTCTGTCGGGTTCTGTCGGGCTCTGTCGGGCTCTGTCGGGCTCTTCTGGGCCCTGTCGGGCCCTGTCGGGCTCTGTCGGGCTCTGTCGGGCTCTGTCGGGCTCTGTCGGGCTCTACTGGGCCCTGTCGGGCTCTGTCGGGCTCTACTGGGCTTTGTCGGGCTCTGTCAGGCTCTGTCGGGCCCTGTCGGGCTCTGTCGGGCTCTGTCGGGCTCTACTGGGCTCTGTCGGGCTCTGTCGGGCTCTGTCGGGCTCTACTGGGCCCTGTCGGGCCCTGTCGGGCTCTGTCGGGCTCTGTCGGGCTCAACTGGTCTCTGTCGGGCTCTGTCGGGTTCTGTCGGGCTCTGTCGGGCTCTGTCGGTCTCTGTCGGGCTCTACTGGGCTCTACTGGGCTCTGTCGGGCTCTGTCGGGCTCTGTCGGACCCTGTCGGGCCCTGTCGGGCCCTGTCGGGCTCTGTCGGGCTCTGTCGGGTTCTGTCGGGCTCTGTCGGGCTCTGTCGGGCTCTGTCGGGCTCTTCTGGGCCCTGTCGGGCCCTGTCGGGCTCTGTCGGGCTCTGTCGGGCTCTGTCGGGCTCTGTCGGGCTCTACTGGGCCCTGTCGGGCCCTGTCGGGCCCTGTCGGGCTCTGTCGGGCTCTGTCGGGCTCTGTAGGGCTCTACTGGGCTCTGTCGGGCTCTGTCGGGTTATGTCGGGCTCTGTCGGGCTCTGTCGGGCTCTACTGGGCTCTGTCGGGCCCTGTTGGGCCCTGTCGGGCTCTGTCGGGCCCTGTCGGGCCCTGTCGGGCTCTGTCGGGCTCTGTCGGGCTCTGTCGGGCTCTACTGGGCTCTGTCGGGCCCTGTCGGGCTCTGTCGGGCCCTGTCGGGCCCTGTCGGGCTCTGTCGGGCTCTGTCGGGCTCTGTCGGGCTCTACTGGGCCCTGTCGGGCCCTGTCGGGCTCTGTCGGGCCCTGTCGGGCTCTGTCGGGCTCTGTCGGGCCCTGTCGGGCCCTGTCGGGCTCTGTCGGGCTCTGTCGGGCTCTGTCGGGCTCTAGTGGGCTCTGTCGGGCTCTGTCGGGTTCTGTCGGGCTCTGTCGGGATCTGTCAGGCCCTGTCGGGCCCTGTCGGGCCCTGTCGGGCTCTGTCGGGCCCTGTCGGGCCCTGTCGGGCCCTGTCGGGCTCTGTCGGGCCCTGTCGGGCCCTGTCGGGCTCTGTCGGGCTGTGTCGGGCTCTGTCGAGCTCTACTGGGCCCTGTCGGGCCCTGTCGGGCCCTGTCGGGCTCTGTCGGGCTCTGTCGGGCTCTGTCGGGCTCTGTCGGGCTCTACTGGGCTCTACTGTTCCCTGTCGGGCCCTGTCGGGCCCTGTCGGGCTCTTTCGGGTTCTGTCGGGCCCTGTCGGGCCCTGTCGGGCTCTGTCGGGCTCTGTCGGGCTCTGTCGAGCTCTGTCGGGCTCTACTGGGCTCTGTCGGGCTCTGTCGGGCTCTGTCGGGCTCTGTCGGACCCTGTCGGGCCGTGTCGGGCTCTGTCGGGCTCTGTCGGGCTCTGTCGGGCCCTGTCGGGCCCTGTCGGGCTTTGTCGGGCTCTGTCGGGCTCTGTCGGGCTCTGTCGGGCTCTACTGGTCTCTGTCGGGCTCTGTCGGGCCCTGTCGGGCTCTGTCGGGCTCTGTCGGGCTCTACTGGGCCCTGTCCGGCTCTGTCGAGCTCTGTCGGGCCCTGTCGGGCTCTGTCGGGCTCTGTCGGGCTCTACTGGGCCCTGTCGGGCTCTGTCGAGCTCTGTCGGGCTCTGTCGGGCTCTGTCCGGCTCTACTGGGCTCTGTCGGGCTCTGTCGGGTTCTGTCGGGCCCTGTCGGGCCCTGTCGGGCCCTGTCGGGCCCTGTCGGGCTCTGTCGGGCTCTGTCGGGCTCTGTTGGGACCTGTCGGGCCCTGTCGAGCTCTGTCGGGCCCTGTCGGGCCCTGTCGGGCTCTGTCGGGCTCTGTCGGGCCCTGTCGGGCCCTGTCGGGCTCTGTCGGGCTCTGTCGGGCTCTGTCGGGCTCTGTCGGGTTCTACTGGGCTCTACTGGGCCCTGTCGGGCTCTGTCGGGCTCTGTCGGGCTCTGTCGGGCTCTGTCGGGCTCTACTGGTCTCTGTCGGGCTCTGTCGGGCCCGGTCGGGCCCTGTCGGGCTCTGTCGGGCTCTGTCGGGCCCTGTCGGGCCCTGTCGGGCTCTGTCGGGCTCTGTCGGGCTCTACTGGGCCCTGTCGGGCCCTGTCGGGCTCTGTCGGGCTCTGTCGGGCTCTGTCGGGCTCTGTCGAGCTCTACTGGGCTCTGTCGGGCCCTGTCGGGCCCTGTCGGGCTCTGTCGGGCTCTGTCGGGCTCTGTCGGGCTCTGTCGGGCTCTACTGGGCCCTGTCGGGCTCTGTCGGGCTCTGTCGGGCTCTGTCGGGCTCTACTGCGCTCTGTCGGGCTCTGTCGGGCTCTGTCGGGCTCTGTCGGGCTCTACTGGGCCCTGTCGGGCTCTGTCGGGCTCTGTCGGGCTCTGTCGGGCTCTGTCGGGCTCTACTGGGCCCTGTCGGGCTCTGTCGGGTTCTGTCGGGCTCTGTCGGGCTCTGTCGGGCTCTGTCGGGCTCTACTGGGCTCTACTGGGCTCTGTCGGGCTCTCTCGGGCTCTACTGGGCCCTGTCGGGCTCTGTCGGGCCCTGTCGGGCTCTGTCGGGCTCTGTCGGGCTCTGTCGGGCTCTTCTGGGCCCTGTCGGGCTCTGTCGGGCTCTGTCGGGCTCTTCTGGGCCCTGTCGGGCCCTGTCGGGCTCTGTCGGGCTCTGTCGGGCTCTGTCGGGCTCTACAGGGCCCTGTCGGGCCCTGTCGGGCTCTGTCGGGCTCTGTCGGGCTCTGTCGGGCTCTACTGGACTCTGTCGGGCTCTGTCGGGCTCTGTCGGGCTCTGTCGGGCTCTACTGGGCCCTGTCGGGCTCTGTCGGGTTCTGTTGGGCTCTGTCGGGCTCTGTCGGGCTCTCTCGGGCTCTACTGGGCTCTACTGGGCTCTGTCGGGCTCTCTCGGGCTCTACTGGGCCCTGTCGGGCTCTGTCGGGCCCTGTCGGGCCCTGTCGGGCTCTGTCGGGCTCTGTCGGGCTCTGTCGGGTTCTGTCGGGCTCTGTCGGGCTCTGTCGGGCTCTTCTGGGCCCTGTCGGGCCCTGTCGGGCTCTGTCGGGCTCTGTCGGGCTCTGTCGGGCTCTGTCGGGCTCTACTGGGCCCTGTCGGGCTCTGTCGGGCTCTACTGGGCTTTGTCGGGCTCTGTCAGGCTCTGTCGGGCCCTGTCGGGCTCTGTCGGGCTCTGTCGGGCTCTGTCGGGCTCTACTGGGCTCTGTCGGTCTCTGTCGGGCTCTGTCTGGCTCTACTGGGCCCTGTCGGGCCCTGTCGGGCTCTGTCGGGCTCTGTCGGGCTCTGTCGGGCTCAACTGGTCTCTGTCGGGCTCTGTCGGGTTCTGTCGGGCTCTGTCGGGCTCTGTCGGTCTCTGTCGGGCTCTACTGGGCTCTACTGGGCTCTGTCGGGCTCTGTCGGGCTCTACTGGGCCCTGTCGGGCTCTGTCGGGCTCTGTCGGGCCCGGTCGGGCCCTGTCGGGCTCTGTCGGGCTCTGTCGGGTTCTGTCTGGCTCTGTCGGGCTCTGTCGGGCTCTGTCGGGCTCTTCTGGGCACTGTCGGGCCCTGTCGGGCTCTGTCGGGCTCTGTCGGGCTCTGTCGGGCTCTGTCGGGCTCTACTGGGCCCTGTCGGGCCCTGTCGGGCCCTGTCGGGCTCTGTCGGGCTCTGTAGGGCTCTACTGGGCTCTGTCGGGCTCTGTCGGGTTCTGTCGGGCTCTGTCGGGCTCTGTCGGGCTCTACTGGGCTCTGTCGGGCCCTGTTGGGCCCTGTCGGGCTCTGTCGGGCCCTGTCGGGCCCTGTCGGGCTCTGTCGGGCTCTGTCGGGCTCTGTCGGGCTCTACTGGGCTCTGTCGGGCCCTGTCGGGCTCTGTCGGGCCCTGTCGGGCCCTGTCGGGCTCTGTCGGGCTCTGTCGGGCTCTGTCGGGCTCTACTGGGCCCTGTCGGGCCCTGTCGGGCTCTGTCGGGCCCTGTCGGGCTCTGTCGGGCTCTGTCGGGCCCTGTCGGGCCCTGTCGGGCTCTGTCGGGCTCTGTCGGGCTCTGTCGGGCTCTAGTGGGCTCTGTCGGGCTCTGTCGGGTTCTGTCGGGCTCTGTCGGGCTCTGTCGGGCTCTACTGGGCCCTGTCGGGCCCTGTCGGGCTCTGTCGGGCTCTGTCGGGCTCTGTCGGGCTCTGTCGGGCTCTGTCGGGCTCTACTGGGCTCTACTGTTCCCTGTCGGGCCCTGTCGGGCCCTGTCGGGCTCTGTCGGGCTCTGTCGGGCTCTGTCGAGCTCTACTGGGCTCTGTCGGGCTCTGTCGGGCTCTACTGGGCCCTGTCGGGCTCTGGCGGGCTCTGTCGGTATCTGTCGGGCCCTGTCAGGCTCTGTCGGGCTCTGTCGGGCTCTGTCGGGCTCTGTCGAGCTCTACTGGGCTCTGTCGGGCTCTGTCGGGCTCTGTCGGGCCCTGTCGGGCCCTGTCGGGCCCTGTCGGGCTCTGTCGGGCTCTGTCGGGCTCTGTCGGGCTCTACTGGGCTCTGTCGGGCTCTGTCGGGCCCTGTCGGGCTCTGTCGGGCTCTGTCGGGCTCTACTGGGCCCTGTCCGGCTCTGTCGAGCTCTGTCGGGCCCTGTCGGGCTCTGTCGGGATCTGTCGGGCTCTACTGGGCCCTGTCGGGCTCTGTCGAGCTCTGTCGGGCTCTGTCGGGCTCTGTCCGGCTCTACTGGGCTCTGTCGGGCTCTGTCGGGTTCTGTCGGGCCCTGTCGGGCCCTGTCGGGCCCTGTCGGGCCCTGTCGGGCTCTGTCGGGCTCTGTCGGGCTCTGTTGGGACCTGTCAGGCCCTGTCGAGCTCTGTCGGGCCCTGTCGGGCCCTGTCGGGCTCTGTCGGGCTCTGTCGGGCCCTGTCGGGCCCTGTCAGGCTCTGTCGGGCTCTGTCGGGCTCTGTCGGGCTCTGTCGGGCTCTGTCGGGTTCTACTGGGCTCTACTGGGCCCTGTCGGTCTCTGTCGGGCTCTGTCGGGCTCTGTCGGGCTCTGTCGGGCTCTACTGGTCTCTGTCGGGCTCTGTCGGGCCCGGTCGGGCCCTGTCGGGCTCTGTCGGGCTCTGTCGGGCCCTGTCGGGCCCTGTCGGGCTCTGTCGGGCTCTGTCGGGCTCTACTGGGCCCTGTCGGGCCCTGTCGGGCTCTGTCGGGCTCTGTCGGGTTCTGTCGGGCTCTGTCGAGCTCTACTGGGCTCTGTCGGGCCCTGTCGGGCCCTGTCGGGCTCTGTCGGGCTCTGTCGGGCTCTGTCGGGCTCTGTCGGGCTCTACTGGGCCCTGTCGGGCTCTGTCGGGCTCTGTCGGGCTCTGTCGGGCTCTACTGGGCTCTGTCGGGCTCTGTCGGGCTCTGTCGGGCTCTGTCGGGCTCTGTCGGGCTCTGTCGGGCTCTACTGGGCTCTACTGGGCTCTACTGGGCTCTGTCGGGCTCTCTCGGGCTCTACTGGGCCCTGTCGGGCTCTGTCGGGCCCTGTCGGGCTCTGTCGGGCTCTGTCGGGCTCTGTCGGGCTCTTCTGGGCCCTGTCGGGCTCTGTCGGGCTCTGTCGGGCTCTTCTGGGCCCTGTCGGGCCCTGTCGGGCTCTGTCGGGCTCTGTCGGGCTCTGTCGGGCTCTACAGGGCCCTGTCGGGCCCTGTCGGGCTCTGTCGGGCTCTGTCGGGCTCTGTCGGGCTCTACTGGACTCTGTCGGACTCTGTCGGGCTCTGTCGGGCTCTGTCGGGCTCTGTCGGGCTCTACTGGGCCCTGTCGGGCTCTGTCGGGTTCTGTCGGGCTCTGTCGGGCTCTGTCGGGCTCTGTCGGGCTCTGTCGGGCTCTTCTGGGCCCTGTCGGGCTCTGTCGGGCTCTGTCGGGCTCTTCTGGGCCCTGTCGGGCCCTGTCGGGCTCTGTCGGGCTCTGTCGGGCTCTGTCGGGCTCTACTGGACTCTGTCGGGCTCTGTCGGGCTCTGTCGGGCTCTGTCGGGCTCTGTCGGGCTCAACTGGGCCCTGTCGGGCTCTGTCGGGCTCTGTCGGGCTCTGTCGGGCTCTGTCGGGCTCTACTGGGCTCTACTGGGCTCTGTCGGGCTCTCTCGGGCTCTACTGGGCCCTGTCGGGCTCTGTCGGGCCCTGTCGGGCCCTGTCGGGCTCTGTCGGGCTCTGTCGGGCTCTGTCGGGTTCTGTCGGGCTCTGTCGGGCTCTGTCGGGCTCTTCTGGGCCCTGTCGGGCCCTGTCGGGCTCTGTCGGGCTCTGTCGGGCTCTGTCGGGCTCTACTGGGCCCTGTCGGGTTCTGTCGGGCTCTACTGAACTTTGTCGGGCTCTGTCAGGCTCTGTCGGGCCCTGTCGGGCTCTGTCGGGCTCTGTCGGGCTCTGTCGGGCTCTACTGGGCTCTGTCGGGCTCTGTCGGGCTCTGTCGGGCTCTACTGGGCCCTGTTGGGCCCTGTCGGGCTCTGTCGGGTTCTGTCGGGCTCTGTCGGGCTCAACTGGTCTCTGTCGGGCTCTGTCGGGTTCTGTCGGGCTCTGTCGGGCTCTGTCGGTCTCTGTCGGGCTCTACTGGGCTCTACTGGGCTCTGTCGGGCTCTGTCGGGCTCTACTGGGCCCTGTCGGGCTCTGTCGGGCTCTGTCGGACCCTGTCGGGCCCTGTCGGGCTCTGTCGGGCTCTGTCGGGTTCTGTCGGGCTCTGTCGGGCTCTGTCAGGCTCTGTCGGGCTCTTCTGGGCCCTGTCGGGCTCTGTCGGGCTCTGTCGGGCTCTGTCGGGCTCTGTCGGGCTCTACTGGGCCCTGTCGGGCCCTGTCGGGCCCTGTCGGGCTCTGTCGGGCTCTGTCGGGCTCTGTCGGGCTCTGTAGGGCTCTACTGGGCTCTGTCGGGCTCTGTCGGGTTCTGTCGGGCTCTGTCGGGCTCTGTCGGGCTCTACTGGGCTCTGTCGGGTTCTGTCGGGCTCTGTCGGGCTCTGTCGGGCTCTACTGTTCCCTGTCGGGCCCTGTCGGGCCCTGTCGGGCTCTTTCGGGTTCTGTCGGGCCCTGTCGGGCCCTGTCGGGCTCTGTCGGGCTCTGTCGGGCTCTGTCGAGCTCTGTCGGGCTCTACTGGGCTCTGTCGGGCTCTGTCGGGCTCTGTCGGGCTCTGTCGAGCTCTGTCGGACCCTGTCGGGCCGTGTCGGGCTCTGTCGGGCTCTGTCGGGCTCTACTGGGCCCTCTCGGGCTCTGTCGGGCCCTGTCGGGCTCTGTCGGGCTCTGTCGAGCTCTACTGGGCTCTGTCGGGCTCTGTCGGGCTCTGTCGGGCTCTGTCGGGCTCTGTCGGGCTCTACTGGGCCCTGTCGGGCTCTGTCGGGCTCTGTCGGGCTCTGTCGGGCCCTGTCGGGCTCTGTCGGGCTCTGTCGGGCCCTGTCGGGCTTTGTCGGGCTCTGTCGGGCTCTGTCGGGCTCTGTCGGGCTCTACTGGGCCCTGTCGGGCTCTGTCGGGCCCTGTCGGGCTCTGTCGGGCTCTGTCGGGCTCTGTCGGGCTCTACTGGGCTCTACTGTTCCCTGTCAGGCACTGTCGGGCTCTGTCGGGCTCTGTCGGGCCCTGTCGGGCCCTGTCGGGCTCTGTCGGGCTCTGTCGGGCTCTGTCGGGCTCTAGTGGGCTCTGTCGGGCTCTGTCGGGCCCTGTCGGGCTCTGTCGGGCTCTGTCGGGCTCTGTCGGGCCCTGTCGGGCTCTGTCGGGCTCTGTCGGGCCCTGTCGGGCCCTGTCGGGCTCTGTCGGGCTCTGTCGGGCTCTACTGGGCCCTGTCGGGCCCTGTCGGGCCCTGTCGGGCTCTGTCGGGCTCTGTCGAGCTCTACTGGGCTCTGTCGGGCTCTGTCGGGCCCTGTCGGGACCTGTCGGGCTCTGTCGGGCTCTGTCGGGCTCTACTGGGCCCTGTCGGGCTCTGTCGGGCTCTGTCGGGCTCTGTCGGGCCCTGTCGGGCTCTGTCGGGCCCTGTCGGGCCCTGTCGGGCCCTGTCGGGCTCTGTCGGGCCCTGTCGGGCCCTGTCGGGCTCTGTCGGGCTCTGTCGAGCTCTGTCGGGCTCTGTCGGGCTCTGGCGGGCTCTGTCGAGCTCTACCGGGCCCTGTCGGGCTCTGTCGGACCCTGTCGGGCTTTGTCGGGCTTTGTCGGGCTCTGTCGGGCTCTGTCGGGCTCTACTGGGCTCTGTCGGGCTCTACTGGGCTCTACTAGGCCCTGTCGGGCTCTGTCGGGCTCTGTCGGGCCCTGTCGGGCCCTGTCGGGCCCTGTCGGGCTCTGTCGGGTTCTGTCGGGCTCTGTCGGGCTCTGTCGGGCTCTGTCGGGCCCTGTCGGGCTCTGTCGGGCTCTGTCGGGCCATGTCGGGCTCTGTCGGGCTCTGTCGGGCTCTACTGGGCTCTGTCGGGCACTGTCGGGCTCTGCTGGGCTCTGTTGGGCTCTACTGGGCTCTACTGGGGCCTGTCGGGCTCTGTCGGGCCCTGTTGGGCTCTGTCGGGCTCTGTCGGGCTCTGTCGGGCTCTACTGGGCTCTGTCGGGCTCTGTCGGACCCTGTAGGGCCCTGTCGGGCCCTGTCGGGCTCTGTCGGGCTCTGTCGGGCTCTACTGGGCCCTGTCGGGCCCTGTCGGGCTCTGTAGGGCTCTGTCGGGCTCTGTCGGGCCCTTTCGGGCTCTGTCGGGCTATGTCGGGCTCTGTCGGGCTCTGTCGGGCTCTGTCGGGCCCTGTCGGGCTCTGTCGGGCTCTGTCGAGCTCTACTGGGCTCTGTCGGGCTCTGTCGGGCCCTGTCGGGGTGTGTCGGGCCCTGTCGGGCTCTGTCGGGCTCTGTCGGGCCCTGTCGGGCTCTGTCGGGCTCTGTCGGGCCCTGTCGGGCTCTGTCGGGCACTGTCGGGCCCTGTCGGGCTTTGTCGGGCTCTGTCGGGCTCTGTCGGGTTCTGTCGGGCTCTGTTGGGCTCTGTCGGGCCCTGTCGGGCCCTGTCGGGCTCTGTCGGGCTCTGTCGGGCTCTGTCGGGCTCTGTCGGGCTCTACTGGTCTCTGTCGGGCTCTGTCGGGCTCTGTCGGGCCCTGTCGGGCCCTGTCGGGCCCTGTCGGGCTCTGTCGGGCTCTGTCGGGCTCTACTGGGCCCTGTCGGGCCCTGTCGGGCTCTGTCGGGCTCTGTCGGGCTCTGTCGGGCTCTACTGGGCCCTGTCGGGCTCTGTCGGGCTCTGTCGGGCTCTGTCGGGCCCTGTCGGGCCCTGTCGGGCTCTGTCGGGTTCTGTCGGGCTCTGTCGGGCTCTGTCGGGCTCTGTCGGGCTCTGTCGGGCTCTACTGGGCCCTGTCGGGCCCTGTCGGGCCCTGTCGGGCTCTGTCGGGCTCTACTGGGCCCTGTCAGGCCCTGTCGGGCTCTGTCGGGCTCTGTCGGGCTCTGTCGGGCTCTGTCGGGCTCTACTGGGCTCTACTGTTCCCTGTCGGGCCCTGTCGGGCCCTGTCGGGCTCTGTCGGGCTCTGTCGGGCTCTGTCGAGCTCTACTGGGCTCTGTCGGGCTCTGTCGGGCCCTGTCGGGCTCTGTCGGGCTCTGTCGGGCTCTACTGGGCCCTGTCGGGCTCTGGCGGGCTCTGTCGGTATCTGTCGGGCCCTGTCGGGCTCTGTCGGGCTCTGTCGGGCTCTGTCGGGCTCTGTCGAGCTCTACTGGGCTCTGTCGGGCTCTGTCGGGCTCTGTCGGGCTCTGTAGGGCCCTGTCGGGCCCTACAGGGCTTTGTCGGGCTCTGTCGGGCTCTGTCGGGCTCTGTCGGGCTCTACTGGGCTCTGTCGGGCTCTGTCGGGCCCTGTCGGGCTCTGTCGGGCTCTGTCGGGCTCTACTGGGCCCTGTCCGGCTCTGTCGAGCTCTGTCGGGCCCTGTCGGGCTCTGTCGGGCTCTGTCGGGCTCTACTGGGCCCTGTCGGGCTCTGTCGAGCTCTGTCGGGCTCTGTCGGGCTCTGTCCGGCTCTACTGGGCTCTGTCGGGCTCTGTCGGGTTCTGTCGGGCCCTGTCGGGCCCTGTCGGGCCCTGTCGGGCCCTGTCGGGCTCTGTCGGGCTCTGTCGGGCTCTGTTGGGACCTGTCGGGCCCTGTCGAGCTCTGTCGGGCCCTGTCGGGCCCTGTCGGGCTCTGTCGGGCACTGTCGGGCCCTGTCGGGCCCTGTCAGGCTCTGTCGGGCTCTGTCGGCCTCTGTCGGGCTCTGTCGGGTTCTACTGGGCTCTACTGGGCCCTGTCGGGCTCTGTCGGGCTCTGTCGGGCTCTGTCGGGCTCTGTCGGGCTCTACTCGTCTCTGTCGGGCTCTGTCGGGCCCGGTCGGGCCCTGTCGGGCTCTGTCGGGCTCTGTCGGGCCCTGTCGGGCCCTGTCGGGCTCTGTCGGGCTCTGTCGGGCTCTACTGGGCCCTGTCGGGCCCTGTCGGGCTCTGTCGGGCTCTGTCGGGCTCTGTCGGGCTCTGTCGAGCTCTACTGGGCTCTGTCGGGCCCTGTCAGGCCCTGTCGGTCTCTGTCGGGCTCTGTCGGGCTCTGTCGGGCTCTGTCGGGCTCTACTGGGCCCTGTCGGGCTCTGTCGGGCTCTGTCGGGCTCTGTCGGGCTCTACTGGGCTCTGTCGGGCTCTGTCGGGCTCTGTCGGGCTCTACTGGGCCCTGTCGGGCCCTGTCGGGCTCTGTCGGGCTCTGTCGGGCTCTGTCGGGCTCTACTGGGCCCTGTCGGGCTCTGTCGGGTTCTGTCGGGCTCTGTCGGGCTCTGTCGGGCTCTACTGGGCTCTACTGGGCTCTGTCGGGCTCTCTCGGGCTCTACTGGGCCCTGTCGGGCTCTGTCGGGCCCTGTCGGGCTCTGTCGGGCTCTGTCGGGCTCTGTCGGGCTCTTCTGGGCCCTGTCGGGCTCTGTCGGGCTCTGTCGGGCTCTTCTGGGCCCTGTCGGGCCCTGTCGGGCTCTGTCGGGCTCTGTCGGGCTCTGTCGGGCTCTACAGGGCCCTGTCGGGCCCTGTCGGGCTCTGTCGGGCTCTGTCGGGCTCTGTCGGGCTCTACTGGACTCTGTCGGGCTCTGTCGGGCTCTGTCGGGCTCTGTCGGGCTCTGTCGGGCTCTACTGGGCCCTGTCGGGCTCTGTCGGGTTCTGTCGGGCTCTGTCGGGCTCTGTCGGGCTCTGTCGGGCTCTACTGGGCTCTACTGGGCTCTGTCGGGCTCTGTCGGGCTCTTCTGGGCCCTGTCGGGCCCTGTCGGGCTCTGTCGGGCTCTGTCGGGCCCTGTCGGGCCCTGTCGGGCTCTGTCGGGCTCTGTCGGGCTCTGTCGGGCTCTGTCGGGCTCTGTCGGGTTCTACTGGGCTCTACTGGGCCCTGTCGGGCTCTGTCGGGCTCTGTCGGGCTCTGTCGGGCTCTGTCGGGCTCTACTGGGCCCTGTCGGGCTCTGTCGGGTTCTGTCGGGCTCTGTCGGGCTCTGTCGGGCTCTGTCGGGCTCTACTGGGCTCTACTGGGCTCTGTCGGGCTCTCTCGGGCTCTACTGGGCCCTGTCGGGCTCTGTCGGGCCCTGTCGGGCTCTGTCGGGCTCTGTCGGGCTCTGTCGGGCTCTTCTGGGCCCTGTCGGGCTCTGTCGGGCTCTGTCGGGCTCTTCTGGGCCCTGTCGGGCCCTGTCGGGCTCTGTCGGGCTCTGTCGGGCTCTGTCGGGCTCTACAGGGCCCTGTCGGGCCCTGTCGGGCTCTGTCGGGCTCTGTCGGGCTCTGTCGGGCTCTACTGGACTCTGTCGGGCTCTGTCGGGCTCTGTCGGGCTCTGTCGGGCTCTACTGGGCCCTGTCGGGCTCTGTCGGGTTCTGTTGGGCTCTGTCGGGCTCTGTCGGGCTCTCTCGGGCTCTACTGGGCTCTACTGGGCTCTGTCGGGCTCTCTCGGGCTCTACTGGGCCCTGTCGGGCTCTGTCGGGCCCTGTCGGGCTCTGTCGGGCTCTGTCGGGCTCTGTCGGGTTCTGTCGGGCTCTGTCGGGCTCTGTCGGGCTCTTCTGGGCCCTGTCGGGCCCTGTCGGGCTCTGTCGGGCTCTGTCGGGCTCTGTCGGGCTCTGTCGGGCTCTACTGGGCCCTGTCGGGCTCTGTCGGGCTCTACTGGGCTTTGTCGGGCTCTGTCAGGCTCTGTCGGGCCCTGTCGGGCTCTGTCGGGCTCTGTCGGGCTCTGTCGGGCTCTACTGGGCTCTGTCGGTCTCTGTCGGGCTCTGTCGGGCTCTACTGGGCCCTGTCGGGCTCTGTCGGGCTCTGTCGGGCCCGGTCGGGCCCTGTCGGGCTCTGTCGGGCTCTGTCGGGCTCTGTCGGGTTCTGTCTGGCTCTGTCGGGCTCTGTCGGGCTCTGTCGGGCTCTTCTGGGCACTGTCGGGCCCTGTCGGGCTCTGTCGGGCTCTGTCGGGCTCTGTCGGGCTCTACTGGGCCCTGTCGGGCCCTGTCGGGCCCTGTCGGGCTCTGTCGGGCTCTGTAGGGCTCTACTGGGCTCTGTCGGGCTCTGTCGGGTTCTGTCGGGCTCTGTCGGGCTCTGTCGGGCTCTACTGGGCTCTGTCGGGCCCTGTCGGGCCCTGTCGGGCTCTGTCGGGCCCTGTCGGGCCCTGTCGGGCTCTGTCGGGCTCTGTCGGGCTCTGTCGGGCTCTACTGGGCTCTGTCGGGCCCTGTCGGGCTCTGTCGGGCCCTGTCGGGCCCTGTCGGGCTCTGTCGGGCTCTGTCGGGCTCTGTCGGGCTCTACTGGGCCCTGTCGGGCCCTGTCGGGCTCTGTCGGGCCCTGTCGGGCTCTGTCGGGCCCTGTCGGGCCCTGTCGGGCTCTGTCGGGCTCTGTCGGGCTCTGTCGGGCTCTAGTGGGCTCTGTCGGGCTCTGTCGGGTTCTGTCGGGCTCTGTCGGGCTCTGTCGGGCTCTACTGGGCCCTGTCGGGCCCTGTCGGGCCCTGTCGGGCTCTGTCGGGCTCTACTGGGCCCTGTCGGGCCCTGTCGGGCCGGGTCGGGCCCTGTCGGGCTCTGTCGGGCTCTGTCGGGCTCTGTCGGGCTCTGTCGGGCTCTACTGGGCTCTACTGTTCCCTGTCGGGCCCTGTCGGGCCCTGTCGGGCTCTGTCGGGCTCTGTCGGGCTCTGTCGAGCTCTACTGGGCTCTGTCGGTCTCTGTCGGGCCCTGTCGGGCTCTGTCGGGCTCTGTCGGGCTCTACTGGGCCCTGTCGGGCTCTGGCGGGCTCTGTCGGTATCTGTCGGGCCCTGTCAGGCTCTGTCGGGCTCTGTCGGGCCCTGTCGGGCCCTGTCGGGCTCTGTCGGGCTCTGTCGGGCTCTGTCGGGCTCTGTCGGGCCCTGTCGGGCCCTGTCGGGCCCTGTCGGGCTCTGTCGGGCTCTGTCGGGCTCTGTCGGGCTCTACTGGGCTCTGTCGGGCTCTGTCGGGCCCTGTCGGGCTCTGTCGGGCTCTGTCGGGCTCTACTGGGCCCTGTCCGGCTCTGTCGAGCTCTGTCGGGCCCTGTCGGGCTCTGTCGGGCTCTGTCGGGCTCTACTGGGCCCTGTCGGGCTCTGTCGAGCTCTGTCGGGCTCTGTCGGGCTCTGTCCGGCTCTACTGGGCTCTGTCGGGCTCTGTCGGGTTCTGTCGGGCCCTGTCGGGCTCTGTCGGGCCCTGTCGGGCCCTGTCGGGCTCTGTCGGGCTCTGTCGGGCTCTGTTGGGACCTGTCGGGCCCTGTCGAGCTCTGTCGGGCCCTGTCGGGCCCTGTCGGGCTCTGTCGGGCTCTGTCGGGCCCTGTCGGGCCCTGTCAGGCTCTGTCGGGCTCTGTCGGCCTCTGTCGGGCTCTGTCGGGTTCTACTGGGCTCTACTGGGCCCTGTCGGGCTCTGTCGGGCTCTGTCGGGCTCTGTCGGGCTCTGTCGGGCTCTACTGGTCTCTGTCGGGCTCTGTCGGGCCCGGTCGGGCCCTGTCGGGCTCTGTCGGGCTCTGTCGGGCCCTGTCGGGCCCTGTCGGGCTCTGTCGGGCTCTGTCGGGCTCTACTGGGCCCTGTCGGGCCCTGTCGGGCTCTGTCGGGCTCTGTCGGGCTCTGTCGGGCTCTGTCGAGCTCTACTGGGCTCTGTCGGGCCCTGTCGGGCCCTGTCGGGCTCTGTCGGGCTCTGTCGGGCTCTGTCGGGCTCTGTCGGGCTCTACTGGGCCCTGTCGGGCTCTGTCGGGCTCTGTCGGGCTCTGTCGGGCTCTACTGGGCTCTGTCGGGCTCTGTCGGGCTCTGTCGGGCTCTACTGGGCTCTGTCGGGCCCTGTCGGGCTCTGTCGGGCTCTGTCGGGCTCTGTCGGGCTCTGTCGGGCTCTACTGGGCCCTGTCGGGCTCTGTCGGGTTCTGTCGGGCTCTGTCGGGCTCTGTCGGGCTCTGTCGGGCTCTACTGGGCTCTACTGGGCTCTGTCGGGCTCTCTCGGGCTCTACTGGGCTCTGTCGGGCTCTGTCGGGCCCTGTCGGGCTCTGTCGGGCTCTGTCGGGCTCTTCTGGGCCCTGTCGGGCTCTGTCGGGCTCTGTCGGGCTCTTCTGGGCCCTGTCGGGCCCTGTCGGGCTCTGTCGGGCTCTGTCGGGCTCTGTCGGGCTCTACTGGACTCTGTCGGGCTCTGTCGGGCTCTGTCGGGCTCTGTCGGGCTCTACTGGGCCCTGTCGGGCTCTGTCGGGTTCTGTCGGGCTCTGTCGGGCTCTGTCGGGCTCTGTCGGGCTCTGTCGGGCTCTGTCGGGCTCTTCTGGGCCCTGTCGGGCTCTGTCGGGCTCTGTCGGGCTCTTCTGGGCCCTGTCGGGCCCTGTCGGGCTCTGTCGGGCTCTGTCGGGCTCTACTGGGCTCTACTGGGCTCTGTCGGGCTCTCTCGGGCTCTACTGGGCTCTGTCGGGCTCTGTCGGGCTCTGTCGGGCTCTACTGGGCCCTGTCGGGCCCTGTCGGGCTCTGTCGGGCCCTGTCGGGCTCTGTCGGGCTCTGTCGGGCCCTGTCGGGCCCTGTCGGGCTCTGTCGGGCTCTGTCGGGCTCTGTCGGGCTCTAGTGGGCTCTGTCGGGCTCTGTCGGGTTCTGTCGGGCTCTGTCGGTCTCTGTCGGGCTCTACTGGGCCCTGTCGGGCCCTGTCGGGCCCTGTCGGGCTCTGTCGGGCTCTACTGGGCCCTGTCGGGCCCTGTCGGGCCGGGTCGGGCCCTGTCGGGCTCTGTCGGGCTCTGTCGGGCTCTGTCGGGCTCTGTCGGGCTCTACTGGGCTCTACTGTTCCCTGTCGGGCCCTGTCGGGCCCTGTCGGGCTCTGTCGGGCTCTGTCGGGCTCTGTCGAGCTCTACTGGGCTCTGTCGGGCTCTGTCGGGCCCTGTCGGGCTCTGTCGGGCTCTGTCGGGCTCTACTGGGCCCTGTCGGGCTCTGGCGGGCTCTGTCGGTATCTGTCGGGCCCTGTCAGGCTCTGTCGGGCTCTGTCGGGCTCTGTCGGGCTCTGTCGAGCTCTACTGGGCTCTGTCGGGCTCTGTCGGGCTCTGTCGGGCCCTGTCGGGCCCTGTCGGGCCCTGTCGGGCTCTGTCGGGCTCTGTCGGGCTCTGTCGGGCTCTACTGGGCTCTGTCGGGCTCTGTCGGGCCCTGTCGGGCTCTGTCGGGCTCTGTCGGGCTCTACTGGGCCCTGTCCGGCTCTGTCGAGCTCTGTCGGGCCCTGTCGGGCTCTGTCGGGCTCTGTCGGGCTCTACTGGGCCCTGTCGGGCTCTGTCGAGCTCTGTCGGGCTCTGTCGGGCTCTGTCCGGCTCTACTGGGCTCTGTCGGGCTCTGTCGGGCCCTGTCGGGCCCTGTCGGGCCCTGTCGGGCCCTGTCGGGCTCTGTCGGGCTCTGTCGGGCTCTGTTGGGACCTGTCGGGCCCTGTCGAGCTCTGTCGGGCCCTGTCGGGCCCTGTCGGGCTCTGTCGGGCTCTGTCGGGCCCTGTCGGGCCCTGTCAGGCTCTGTCGGGCTCTGTCGGCCTCTGTCGGGCTCTGTCGGGTTCTACTGGGCTCTACTGGGCCCTGTCGGGCTCTGTCGGGCTCTGTCGGGCTCTGTCGGGCTCTGTCGGGCTCTACTGGTCTCTGTCGGGCTCTGTCGGGCCCGGTCGGGCCCTGTCGGGCTCTGTCAGGCTCTGTCGGGCCCTGTCGGGCCCTGTCGGGCTCTGTCGGGCTCTGTCGGGCTCTACTGGGCCCTGTCGGGCCCTGTCGGGCTCTGTCGGGCTCTGTCGGGCTCTGTCGGGCTCTGTCGAGCTCTACTGGGCTCTGTCGGGCCCTGTCGGGCCCTGTCGGGCTCTGTCGGGCTCTGTCGGGCTCTGTCGGGCTCTGTCGGGCTCTACTGGGCCCTGTCGGGCTCTGTCGGGCTCTGTCGGGCTCTGTCGGGCTCTACTGGGCTCTGTCGGGCTCTGTCGGGCTCTGTCGGGCTCTACTGGGCTCTGTCGGGCCCTGTCGGGCTCTGTCGGGCCCTGTCGGGCCCTGTCGGGCTCTGTCGGGCTCTGTCGGGCTCTGTCGGGCTCTACTGGGCCCTGTCGGGCCCTGTCGGGCTCTGTCGGGCCCTGTCGGGCTCTGTCGGGCTCTGTCGGGCCCTGTCGGGCCCTGTCGGGCTCTGTCGGGCTCTGTCGGGCTCTGTCGGGCTCTAGTGGGCTCTGTCGGGCTCTGTCGGGTTCTGTCGGGCTCTGTCGGGCTCTGTCGGGCTCTACTGGGCCCTGTCGGGCCCTGTCGGGCCCTGTCGGGCTCTGTCGGGCTCTACTGGGCCCTGTCGGGCCCTGTCGGGCCGGGTCGGGCCCTGTCGGGCTCTGTCGGGCTCTGTCGGGCTCTGTCGGGCTCTGTCGGGCCCGGTCGGGCCCTGTCGGGCTCTGTCGGGCTCTGTCGGGCCCTGTCGGGCCCTGTCGGGCTCTGTCGGGCTCTGTCGGGCTCTACTGGGCCCTGTCGGGCCCTGTCGGGCTCTGTCGGGCTCTGTCGGGCTCTGTCGGGCTCTACTGGGCTCTGTCGGGCCCTGTCGGGCCCTGTCGGGCTCTGTCGGGCTCTGTCGGGCTCTGTCGGGCTCTGTCGGGCTCTACTGGGCCCTGTCGGGCTCTGTCGGGCTCTGTCGGGCTCTGTCGGGCTCTACTGGGCTCTGTCGGGCTCTGTCGGGCTCTGTCGGGCTCTACTGGGCTCTGTCGGGCCCTGTCGGGCTCTGTCGGGCCCTGTCGGGCTCTGTCGGGCTCTGTCGGGCTCTGTCGGGCTCTACTGGGCCCTGTCGGGCCCTGTCGGGCTCTGTCGGGCCCTGTCGGGCTCTGTCGGGCTCTGTCGGGCCCTGTCGGGCCCTGTCGGGCTCTGTCGGGCTCTGTCGGGCTCTGTCGGGCTCTAGTGGGCTCTGTCGGGCTCTGTCGGGTTCTGTCGGGCTCTGTCGGGCTCTGTCGGGCTCTACTGGGCCCTGTCGGGCCCTGTCGGGCCCTGTCGGGCTCTGTCGGGCTCTACTGGGCCCTGTCGGGCCCTGTCGGGCCGGGTCGGGCCCTGTCGGGCTCTGTCGGGCTCTGTCGGGCTCTGTCGGGCTCTGTCGGGCTCTACTGGGCTCTACTGTTCCCTGTCGGGCCCTGTCGGGCCCTGTCGGGCTCTGTCGGGCTCTGTCGGGCTCTGTCGAGCTCTACTGGGCTCTGTCGGGCTCTGTCGGGCCCTGTCGGGCTCTGTCGGGCTCTGTCGGGCTCTACTGGGCCCTGTCGGGCTCTGGCGGGCTCTGTCGGTATCTGTCGGGCCCTGTCAGGCTCTGTCGGGCTCTGTCGGGCTCTGTCGGGCTCTGTCGAGCTCTACTGGGCTCTGTCGGGCTCTGTCGGGCTCTGTCGGGCCCTGTCGGGCCCTGTCGGGCCCTGTCGGGCTCTGTCGGGCTCTGTCGGGCTCTGTCGGGCTCTACTGGGCTCTGTCGGGCTCTGTCGGGCCCTGTCGGGCTCTGTCGGGCTCTGTCGGGCTCAACTGGTCTCTGTCGGGCTCTGTCGGGTTCTGTCGGGCTCTGTCGGGCTCTGTCGGTCTCTGTCGGGCTCTACTGGGCCCTGTCGGGCTCTGTCGGGCTCTGTCGGACCCTGTCGGGCCCTGTCGGGCTCTGTCGGGCTCTGTCGGGTTCTGTCGGGCTCTGTCGGGCTCTGTCGGGCTCTGTCGGGCTCTTCTGGGCCCTGTCGGGCTCTGTCGGGCTCTGTCGGGCTCTGTCGGGCTCTGTCGGGCTCTACTGGGCCCTGTCGGGCCCTGTCGGGCCCTGTCGGGCTCTGTCGGGCTCTGTCGGGCTCTGTCGGGCTCTGTAGGGCTCTACTGGGCTCTGTCGGGCTCTGTCGGGTTCTGTCGGGCTCTGTCGGGCTCTGTCGGGCTCTACTGGGCTCTGTCGGGCCCTGTTGGGCCCTGTCGGGCTCTGTCGGGCCCTGTCGGGCCCTGTCGGGCTCTGTCGGGCTCTGTCGGGCTCTGTCGGGCTCTACTGGGCTCTGTCGGGCCCTGTCGGGCTCTGTCGGGCCCTGTCGGGCCCTGTCGGGCTCTGTCGGGCTCTGTCGGGCTCTGTCGGGCTCTAGTGGGCTCTGTCGGGCTCTGTCGGGTTCTGTCGGGCTCTGTCGGGCTCTGTCGGGCCCTGTCGGGCCCTGTCGGGCTCTGTCGGGCTCTGTCGGGCTCTGTCGGGCTCTACTGGTCTTTGTCGGGCTCTGTCGGGCTCTGTCGGGCCCTGTCGGGCCCTGTCGGGCTCTGTCGGGCCCTGTCGGGCCCTGTCGGGCTCTGTCGGGCTGTGTCGGGCTCTGTCGGGCTCTACTGGGCCCTGTCGGGCCCTGTCGGGCCCTGTCGGGCTCTGTCGGGCTCTACTGGGCCCTGTCGGGCCCTGTCGGGCCCTGTCGGGCTCTGTCGGGCTCTGTCGGGCTCTGTCGGGCTCTGTCGGGCTCTACTGGGCTCTACTGTTCCCTGTCGGGCCCTGTCGGGCCCTGTCGGGCTCTTTCGGGTTCTGTCGGGCCCTGTCGGGCCCTGTCGGGCTCTGTCGGGCTCTGTCGGGCTCTGTCGAGCTCTGTCGGGCTCTACTGGGCTCTGTCGGGCTCTGTCGGGCTCTGTCGGGCTCTGTCGAGCTCTGTCGGACCCTGTCGGGCCGTGTCGGGCTCTGTCGGGCTCTGTCGGGCTCTACTGGGCCCTGTCGGGCTCTGTCGGGCTCTGTCGGGCTCTTCTGGGCCCTGTCGGGCCCTGTCGGGCTCTGTCGGGCTCTGTCGGGCTCTGTCGGGCTCTACAGGGCCCTGTCGGGCTCTGTCGGGCTCTGTCGGGCTCTGTCGGGCTCTGTCGGGCTCTACTGGACTCTGTCGGGCTCTGTCGGGCTCTGTCGGGCTCTGTCGGGCTCTGTCGGGCTCTACTGGGCCCTGTCGGGCTCTGTCGGGTTCTGTCGGGCTCTGTCGGGCTCTGTCGGGCTCTGTCGGGCTCTACTGGGCTCTACTGGGCTCTGTCGGGCTCTCTCGGGCTCTACTGGGCCCTGTCGGGCTCTGTTGGGCCCTGTCGGGCTCTGTCGGGCTCTGTCGGGCTCTGTCGGGTTCTGTCGGGCTCTGTCGGGCTCTGTCGGGCTCTTCTGGGCCCTGTCGGGCCCTGTCGGGCTCTGTCGGGCTCTGTCGGGCCCTGTCGGGCTCTGTCGGGCTCTGTCGGGCTCTATCGGGCTCTGTCGGGCTCTGTCGGGTTCTACTGGGCTCTACTGGGCCCTGTCGGGCTCTGTCGGGCTCTGTCGGGCTCTGTCGGGCTCTGTCGGGCTCTACTGGTCTCTGTCGGGCTCTGTCGGGCCCGGTCGGGCCCTGTCGGGCTCTGTCGGGCTCTGTCGGGCCCTGTCGGGCCCTGTCGGGCTCTGTCGGGCTCTGTCGGGCTCTACTGGGCCCTGTCGGGCTCTGTCGGGCTCTGTCGGGCTCTGTCGGGCTCTGTCGGGCTCTGTCGAGCTCTACTGGGCTCTGTCGGGCCCTGTCGGGCCCTGTCGGGCTCTGTCGGGCTCTGTCGGGCTCTGTCGGGCTCTGTCGGGCTCTACTGGGCCCTGTCGGGCTCTGTCGGGCTCTGTCGGGCTCTGTCGGGCTCTACTGGGCCCTGTCGGGCTCTGTCGGGCTCTACTGCGCTCTGTCGGGCTCTGTCGGGCTCTGTCGGGCTCTGTCGGGCTCTACTGGGCCCTGTCGGGCTCTGTCGGGCTCTGTCGGGCTCTGTCGGGCTCTGTCGGGCTCTACTGGGCCCTGTCGGGCTCTGTCGGGTTCTGTCGGGCTCTGTCGGGCTCTGTCGGGCTCTGTCGGGCTCTACTGGGCTCTACTGGGCTCTGTCGGGCTCTCTCGGGCTCTACTGGGCCCTGTCGGGCTCTGTCGGGCCCTGTCGGGCTCTGTCGGGCTCTGTCGGGCTCTGTCGGGCTCTTCTGGGCCCTGTCGGGCTCTGTCGGGCTCTGTCGGGCTCTTCTGGGCCCTGTCGGGCCCTGTCGGGCTCTGTCGGGCTCTGTCGGGCTCTGTCGGGCTCTACAGGGCCCTGTCGGGCCCTGTCGGGCTCTGTCGGGCTCTGTCGGGCTCTGTCGGGCTCTACTGGACTCTGTCGGGCTCTGTCGGGCTCTGTCGGGCTCTACTGGGCCCTGTCGGGCTCTGTCGGGTTCTGTTGGGCTCTGTCGGGCTCTGTCGGGCTCTCTCGGGCTCTACTGGGCTCTACTGGGCTCTGTCGGGCTCTCTCGGGCTCTACTGGGCCCTGTCGGGCTCTGTCGGGCCCTGTCGGGCCCTGTCGGGCTCTGTCGGGCTCTGTCGGGCTCTGTCGGGTTCTGTCGGGCTCTGTCGGGCTCTGTCGGGCTCTTCTGGGCCCTGTCGGGCCCTGTCGGGCTCTGTCGGGCTCTGTCGGGCTCTGTCGGGCTCTGTCGGGCTCTACTGGGCCCTGTCGGGCTCTGTCGGGCTCTACTGGGCTTTGTCGGGCTCTGTCAGGCTCTGTCGGGCCCTGTCGGGCTCTGTCGGGCTCTGTCGGGCTCTGTCGGGCTCTACTGGGCTCTGTCGGTCTCTGTCGGGCTCTGTCGGGCTCTACTGGGCCCTGTCGGGCTCTGTCGGGCTCTGTCGGGCCCGGTCGGGCCCTGTCGGGCTCTGTCGGGCTCTGTCGGGCTCTGTCGGGTTCTGTCTGGCTCTGTCGGGCTCTGTCGGGCTCTGTCGGGCTCTTCTGGGCACTGTCGGGCCCTGTCGGGCTCTGTCGGGCTCTGTCGGGCTCTGTCGGGCTCTGTCGGGCTCTGTTGGGACCTGTCGGGCCCTGTCGAGCTCTGTCGGGCCCTGTCGGGCCCTGTCGGGCTCTGTCGGGCTCTGTCGGGCCCTGTCGGGCCCTGTCAGGCTCTGTCGGGCTCTGTCGGCCTCTGTCGGGCTCTGTCGGGTTCTACTGGGCTCTACTGGGCCCTGTCGGGCTCTGTCGGGCTCTGTCGGGCTCTGTCGGGCTCTGTCGGGCTCTACTGGTCTCTGTCGGGCTCTGTCGGGCCCGGTCGGGCCCTGTCGGGCTCTGTCAGGCTCTGTCGGGCCCTGTCGGGCCCTGTCGGGCTCTGTCGGGCTCTGTCGGGCTCTACTGGGCCCTGTCGGGCCCTGTCGGGCTCTGTCGGGCTCTGTCGGGCTCTGTCGGGCTCTGTCGAGCTCTACTGGGCTCTGTCGGGCCCTGTCGGGCCCTGTCGGGCTCTGTCGGGCTCTGTCGGGCTCTGTCGGGCTCTGTCGGGCTCTACTGGGCCCTGTCGGGCTCTGTCGGGCTCTGTCGGGCTCTGTCGGGCTCTACTGGGCTCTGTCGGGCTCTGTCGGGCTCTGTCGGGCTCTACTGGGCTCTGTCGGGCCCTGTCGGGCTCTGTCGGGCCCTGTCGGGCCCTGTCGGGCTCTGTCGGGCTCTGTCGGGCTCTGTCGGGCTCTACTGGGCCCTGTCGGGCCCTGTCGGGCTCTGTCGGGCCCTGTCGGGCTCTGTCGGGCTCTGTCGGGCCCTGTCGGGCCCTGTCGGGCTCTGTCGGGCTCTGTCGGGCTCTGTCGGGCTCTAGTGGGCTCTGTCGGGCTCTGTCGGGTTCTGTCGGGCTCTGTCGGGCTCTGTCGGGCTCTACTGGGCCCTGTCGGGCCCTGTCGGGCCCTGTCGGGCTCTGTCGGGCTCTACTGGGCCCTGTCGGGCCCTGTCGGGCCGGGTCGGGCCCTGTCGGGCTCTGTCGGGCTCTGTCGGGCTCTGTCGGGCTCTGTCGGGCCCGGTCGGGCCCTGTCGGGCTCTGTCGGGCTCTGTCGGGCCCTGTCGGGCCCTGTCGGGCTCTGTCGGGCTCTGTCGGGCTCTACTGGGCCCTGTCGGGCCCTGTCGGGCTCTGTCGGGCTCTGTCGGGCTCTGTCGGGCTCTACTGGGCTCTGTCGGGCCCTGTCGGGCCCTGTCGGGCTCTGTCGGGCTCTGTCGGGCTCTGTCGGGCTCTGTCGGGCTCTACTGGGCCCTGTCGGGCTCTGTCGGGCTCTGTCGGGCTCTGTCGGGCTCTACTGGGCTCTGTCGGGCTCTGTCGGGCTCTGTCGGGCTCTACTGGGCTCTGTCGGGCCCTGTCGGGCTCTGTCGGGCCCTGTCGGGCTCTGTCGGGCTCTGTCGGGCTCTGTCGGGCTCTACTGGGCCCTGTCGGGCCCTGTCGGGCTCTGTCGGGCCCTGTCGGGCTCTGTCGGGCTCTGTCGGGCCCTGTCGGGCCCTGTCGGGCTCTGTCGGGCTCTGTCGGGCTCTGTCGGGCTCTAGTGGGCTCTGTCGGGCTCTGTCGGGTTCTGTCGGGCTCTGTCGGGCTCTGTCGGGCTCTACTGGGCCCTGTCGGGCCCTGTCGGGCCCTGTCGGGCTCTGTCGGGCTCTACTGGGCCCTGTCGGGCCCTGTCGGGCCGGGTCGGGCCCTGTCGGGCTCTGTCGGGCTCTGTCGGGCTCTGTCGGGCTCTACTGGGCTCTACTGTTCCCTGTCGGGCCCTGTCGGGCCCTGTCGGGCTCTGTCGGGCTCTGTCGGGCTCTGTCGAGCTCTACTGGGCTCTGTCGGGCTCTGTCGGGCCCTGTCGGGCTCTGTCGGGCTCTGTCGGGCTCTACTGGGCCCTGTCGGGCTCTGGCGGGCTCTGTCGGTATCTGTCGGGCCCTGTCAGGCTCTGTCGGGCTCTGTCGGGCTCTGTCGGGCTCTGTCGAGCTCTACTGGGCTCTGTCGGGCTCTGTCGGGCTCTGTCGGGCCCTGTCGGGCCCTGTCGGGCCCTGTCGGGCTCTGTCGGGCTCTGTCGGGCTCTGTCGGGCTCTACTGGGCTCTGTCGGGCTCTGTCGGGCCCTGTCGGGCTCTGTCGGGCTCTGTCGGGCTCAACTGGTCTCTGTCGGGCTCTGTCGGGTTCTGTCGGGCTCTGTCGGGCTCTGTCGGTCTCTGTCGGGCTCTACTGGGCCCTGTCGGGCTCTGTCGGGCTCTGTCGGACCCTGTCGGGCCCTGTCGGGCTCTGTCGGGCTCTGTCGGGTTCTGTCGGGCTCTGTCGGGCTCTGTCGGGCTCTGTCGGGCTCTTCTGGGCCCTGTCGGGCTCTGTCGGGCTCTGTCGGGCTCTGTCGGGCTCTGTCGGGCTCTACTGGGCCCTGTCGGGCCCTGTCGGGCCCTGTCGGGCTCTGTCGGGCTCTGTCGGGCTCTGTCGGGCTCTGTAGGGCTCTACTGGGCTCTGTCGGGCTCTGTCGGGTTCTGTCGGGCTCTGTCGGGCTCTGTCGGGCTCTACTGGGCTCTGTCGGGCCCTGTTGGGCCCTGTCGGGCTCTGTCGGGCCCTGTCGGGCCCTGTCGGGCTCTGTCGGGCTCTGTCGGGCTCTGTCGGGCTCTACTGGGCTCTGTCGGGCCCTGTCGGGCTCTGTCGGGCCCTGTCGGGCCCTGTCGGGCTCTGTCGGGCTCTGTCGGGCTCTGTCGGGCTCTAGTGGGCTCTGTCGGGCTCTGTCGGGTTCTGTCGGGCTCTGTCGGGCTCTGTCGGGCCCTGTCGGGCCCTGTCGGGCTCTGTCGGGCTCTGTCGGGCTCTGTCGGGCTCTACTGGTCTTTGTCGGGCTCTGTCGGGCTCTGTCGGGCCCTGTCGGGCCCTGTCGGGCTCTGTCGGGCCCTGTCGGGCCCTGTCGGGCTCTGTCGGGCTGTGTCGGGCTCTGTCGGGCTCTACTGGGCCCTGTCGGGCCCTGTCGGGCCCTGTCGGGCTCTGTCGGGCTCTACTGGGCCCTGTCGGGCCCTGTCGGGCCCTGTCGGGCTCTGTCGGGCTCTGTCGGGCTCTGTCGGGCTCTGTCGGGCTCTACTGGGCTCTACTGTTCCCTGTCGGGCCCTGTCGGGCCCTGTCGGGCTCTTTCGGGTTCTGTCGGGCCCTGTCGGGCCCTGTCGGGCTCTGTCGGGCTCTGTCGGGCTCTGTCGAGCTCTGTCGGGCTCTACTGGGCTCTGTCGGGCTCTGTCGGGCTCTGTCGGGCTCTGTCGAGCTCTGTCGGACCCTGTCGGGCCGTGTCGGGCTCTGTCGGGCTCTGTCGGGCTCTACTGGGCCCTGTCGGGCTCTGTCGGGCTCTGTCGGGCTCTTCTGGGCCCTGTCGGGCCCTGTCGGGCTCTGTCGGGCTCTGTCGGGCTCTGTCGGGCTCTACAGGGCCCTGTCGGGCTCTGTCGGGCTCTGTCGGGCTCTGTCGGGCTCTGTCGGGCTCTACTGGACTCTGTCGGGCTCTGTCGGGCTCTGTCGGGCTCTGTCGGGCTCTGTCGGGCTCTACTGGGCCCTGTCGGGCTCTGTCGGGTTCTGTCGGGCTCTGTCGGGCTCTGTCGGGCTCTGTCGGGCTCTACTGGGCTCTACTGGGCTCTGTCGGGCTCTCTCGGGCTCTACTGGGCCCTGTCGGGCTCTGTTGGGCCCTGTCGGGCTCTGTCGGGCTCTGTCGGGCTCTGTCGGGTTCTGTCGGGCTCTGTCGGGCTCTGTCGGGCTCTTCTGGGCCCTGTCGGGCCCTGTCGGGCTCTGTCGGGCTCTGTCGGGCCCTGTCGGGCTCTGTCGGGCTCTGTCGGGCTCTATCGGGCTCTGTCGGGCTCTGTCGGGTTCTACTGGGCTCTACTGGGCCCTGTCGGGCTCTGTCGGGCTCTGTCGGGCTCTGTCGGGCTCTACTGGTCTCTGTCGGGCTCTGTCGGGCCCGGTCGGGCCCTGTCGGGCTCTGTCGGGCTCTGTCGGGCCCTGTCGGGCCCTGTCGGGCTCTGTCGGGCTCTGTCGGGCTCTACTGGGCCCTGTCGGGCTCTGTCGGGCTCTGTCGGGCTCTGTCGGGCTCTGTCGGGCTCTGTCGAGCTCTACTGGGCTCTGTCGGGCCCTGTCGGGCCCTGTCGGGCTCTGTCGGGCTCTGTCGGGCTCTGTCGGGCTCTGTCGGGCTCTACTGGGCCCTGTCGGGCTCTGTCGGGCTCTGTCGGGCTCTGTCGGGCTCTACTGGGCCCTGTCGGGCTCTGTCGGGCTCTACTGCGCTCTGTCGGGCTCTGTCGGGCTCTGTCGGGCTCTGTCGGGCTCTACTGGGCCCTGTCGGGCTCTGTCGGGCTCTGTCGGGCTCTGTCGGGCTCTGTCGGGCTCTACTGGGCCCTGTCGGGCTCTGTCGGGTTCTGTCGGGCTCTGTCGGGCTCTGTCGGGCTCTGTCGGGCTCTACTGGGCTCTACTGGGCTCTGTCGGGCTCTCTCGGGCTCTACTGGGCCCTGTCGGGCTCTGTCGGGCCCTGTCGGGCTCTGTCGGGCTCTGTCGGGCTCTGTCGGGCTCTTCTGGGCCCTGTCGGGCTCTGTCGGGCTCTGTCGGGCTCTTCTGGGCCCTGTCGGGCCCTGTCGGGCTCTGTCGGGCTCTGTCGGGCTCTGTCGGGCTCTACAGGGCCCTGTCGGGCCCTGTCGGGCTCTGTCGGGCTCTGTCGGGCTCTGTCGGGCTCTACTGGACTCTGTCGGGCTCTGTCGGGCTCTGTCGGGCTCTACTGGGCCCTGTCGGGCTCTGTCGGGTTCTGTTGGGCTCTGTCGGGCTCTGTCGGGCTCTCTCGGGCTCTACTGGGCTCTACTGGGCTCTGTCGGGCTCTCTCGGGCTCTACTGGGCCCTGTCGGGCTCTGTCGGGCCCTGTCGGGCCCTGTCGGGCTCTGTCGGGCTCTGTCGGGCTCTGTCGGGTTCTGTCGGGCTCTGTCGGGCTCTGTCGGGCTCTTCTGGGCCCTGTCGGGCCCTGTCGGGCTCTGTCGGGCTCTGTCGGGCTCTGTCGGGCTCTGTCGGGCTCTACTGGGCCCTGTCGGGCTCTGTCGGGCTCTACTGGGCTTTGTCGGGCTCTGTCAGGCTCTGTCGGGCCCTGTCGGGCTCTGTCGGGCTCTGTCGGGCTCTGTCGGGCTCTACTGGGCTCTGTCGGTCTCTGTCGGGCTCTGTCGGGCTCTACTGGGCCCTGTCGGGCTCTGTCGGGCTCTGTCGGGCCCGGTCGGGCCCTGTCGGGCTCTGTCGGGCTCTGTCGGGCTCTGTCGGGTTCTGTCTGGCTCTGTCGGGCTCTGTCGGGCTCTGTCGGGCTCTTCTGGGCACTGTCGGGCCCTGTCGGGCTCTGTCGGGCTCTGTCGGGCTCTGTCGGGCTCTGTCGGGCTCTACTGGGCCCTGTCGGGCCCTGTCGGGCCCTGTCGGGCTCTCTCGGGCTCTGTAGGGCTCTACTGGGCTCTGTCGGGCTCTGTCGGGTTCTGTCGGGCTCTGTCGGGCTCTGTCGGGCTCTACTGGGCTCTGTCGGGCCCTGTTGGGCCCTGTCGGGCTCTGTCGGGCCCTGTCGGGCCCTGTCGGGCTCTGTCGGGCTCTGTCGGGCTCTGTCGGGCTCTACTGGGCTCTGTCGGGCCCTGTCGGGCTCTGTCGGGCCCTGTCGGGCCCTGTCGGGCTCTGTCGGGCTCTGTCGGGCTCTGTCGGGCTCTACTGGGCCCTGTCGGGCCCTGTCGGGCTCTGTCGGGCCCTGTCGGGCTCTGTCGGGCTCTGTCGGGCCCTGTCGGGCCCTGTCGGGCTCTGTCGGGCTCTGTCGGGCTCTGTCGGGCTCTAGTGGGCTCTGTCGGGCTCTGTCGGGTTCTGTCGGGCTCTGTCGGGCTCTGTCGGGCTCTACTGGGCCCTGTCGGGCCCTGTCGGGCCCTGTCGGGCTCTGTCGGGCTCTACTGGGCCCTGTCGGGCCCTGTCGGGCCGGGTCGGGCCCTGTCGGGCTCTGTCGGGCTCTGTCGGGCTCTGTCGGGCTCTGTCGGGCTCTACTGGGCTCTACTGTTCCCTGTCGGGCCCTGTCGGGCCCTGTCGGGCTCTGTCGGGCTCTGTCGGGCTCTGTCGAGCTCTACTGGGCTCTGTCGGGCTCTGTCGGGCCCTGTCGGGCTCTGTCGGGCTCTGTCGGGCTCTACTGGGCCCTGTCGGGCTCTGGCGGGCTCTGTCGGTATCTGTCGGGCCCTGTCAGGCTCTGTCGGGCTCTGTCGGGCTCTGTCGGGCTCTGTCGAGCTCTACTGGGCTCTGTCGGGCTCTGTCGGGCTCTGTCGGGCCCTGTCGGGCCCTGTCGGGCCCTGTCGGGCTCTGTCGGGCTCTGTCGGGCTCTGTCGGGCTCTACTGGGCTCTGTCGGGCTCTGTCGGGCCCTGTCGGGCTCTGTCGGGCTCTGTCGGGCTCTACTGGGCCCTGTCCGGCTCTGTCGAGCTCTGTCGGGCCCTGTCGGGCTCTGTCGGGCTCTGTCGGGCTCTACTGGGCCCTGTCGGGCTCTGTCGAGCTCTGTCGGGCTCTGTCGGGCTCTGTCCGGCTCTACTGGGCTCTGTCGGGCTCTGTCGGGTTCTGTCGGGCCCTGTCGGGCTCTGTCGGGCCCTGTCGGGCCCTGTCGGGCTCTGTCGGGCTCTGTCGGGCTCTGTTGGGACCTGTCGGGCCCTGTCGAGCTCTGTCGGGCCCTGTCGGGCCCTGTCGGGCTCTGTCGGGCTCTGTCGGGCCCTGTCGGGCCCTGTCAGGCTCTGTCGGGCTCTGTCGGCCTCTGTCGGGCTCTGTCGGGTTCTACTGGGCTCTACTGGGCCCTGTCGGGCTCTGTCGGGCTCTGTCGGGCTCTGTCGGGCTCTACTGGTCTCTGTCGGGCTCTGTCGGGCCCGGTCGGGCCCTGTCGGGCTCTGTCGGGCTCTGTCGGGCCCTGTCGGGCCCTGTCGGGCTCTGTCGGGCTCTGTCGGGCTCTACTGGGCCCTGTCGGGCCCTGTCGGGCTCTGTCGGGCTCTGTCGGGCTCTGTCGGGCTCTGTCGAGCTCTACTGGGCTCTGTCGGGCCCTGTCGGGCCCTGTCGGGCTCTGTCGGGCTCTGTCGGGCTCTGTCGGGCTCTACTGGGCCCTGTCGGGCTCTGTCGGGCTCTGTCGGGCTCTGTCGGGCTCTGTCGGGCTCTACTGGGCCCTGTCGGGCTCTGTCGGGTTCTGTCGGGCTCTGTCGGGCTCTGTCGGGCTCTGTCGGGCTCTACTGGGCTCTACTGGGCTCTGTCGGGCTCTCTCGGGCTCTACTGGGCCCTGTCGGGCTCTGTCGGGCCCTGTCGGGCTCTGTCGGGCTCTGTCGGGCTCTGTCGGGCTCTTCTGGGCCCTGTCGGGCTCTGTCGGGCTCTGTCGGGCTCTTCTGGGCCCTGTCGGGCCCTGTCGGGCTCTGTCGGGCTCTGTCGGGCTCTGTCGGGCTCTACAGGGCCCTGTCGGGCCCTGTCGGGCTCTGTCGGGCTCTGTCGGGCTCTGTCGGGCTCTACTGGACTCTGTCGGGCTCTGTCGGGCTCTGTCGGGCTCTGTCGGGCTCTACTGGGCCCTGTCGGGCTCTGTCGGGTTCTGTTGGGCTCTGTCGGGCTCTGTCGGGCTCTCTCGGGCTCTACTGGGCTCTACTGGGCTCTGTCGGGCTCTCTCGGGCTCTACTGGGCCCTGTCGGGCTCTGTCGGGCCCTGTCGGGCCCTGTCGGGCTCTGTCGGGCTCTGTCGGGCTCTGTCGGGTTCTGTCGGGCTCTGTCGGGCTCTGTCGGGCTCTTCTGGGCCCTGTCGGGCCCTGTCGGGCTCTGTCGGGCTCTGTCGGGCTCTGTCGGGCTCTGTCGGGCTCTACTGGGCCCTGTCGGGCTCTGTCGGGCTCTACTGGGCTTTGTCGGGCTCTGTCAGGCTCTGTCGGGCCCTGTCGGGCTCTGTCGGGCTCTGTCGGGCTCTGTCGGGCTCTACTGGGCTCTGTCGGTCTCTGTCGGGCTCTGTCGGGCTCTACTGGGCCCTGTCGGGCTCTGTCGGGCTCTGTCGGGCCCGGTCGGGCCCTGTCGGGCTCTGTCGGGCTCTGTCGGGCTCTGTCGGGTTCTGTCTGGCTCTGTCGGGCTCTGTCGGGCTCTGTCGGGCTCTTCTGGGCACTGTCGGGCCCTGTCGGGCTCTGTCGGGCTCTGTCGGGCTCTGTCGGGCTCTGTCGGGCTCTACTGGGCCCTGTCGGGCCCTGTCGGGCCCTGTCGGGCTCTGTCGGGCTCTGTAGGGCTCTACTGGGCTCTGTCGGGCTCTGTCGGGTTCTGTCGGGCTCTGTCGGGCTCTGTCGGGCTCTACTGGGCTCTGTCGGGCCCTGTTGGGCCCTGTCGGGCTCTGTCGGGCCCTGTCGGGCCCTGTCGGGCTCTGTCGGGCTCTGTCGGGCTCTGTCGGGCTCTACTGGGCTCTGTCGGGCCCTGTCGGGCTCTGTCGGGCCCTGTCGGGCCCTGTCGGGCTCTGTCGGGCTCTGTCGGGCTCTGTCGGGCTCTACTGGGCCCTGTCGGGCCCTGTCGGGCTCTGTCGGGCCCTGTCGGGCTCTGTCGGGCTCTGTCGGGCCCTGTCGGGCCCTGTCGGGCTCTGTCGGGCTCTGTCGGGCTCTGTCGGGCTCTAGTGGGCTCTGTCGGGCTCTGTCGGGTTCTGTCGGGCTCTGTCGGGCTCTGTCGGGCTCTACTGGGCCCTGTCGGGCCCTGTCGGGCCCTGTCGGGCTCTGTCGGGCTCTACTGGGCCCTGTCGGGCCCTGTCGGGCCGGGTCGGGCCCTGTCGGGCTCTGTCGGGCTCTGTCGGGCTCTGTCGGGCTCTGTCGGGCTCTACTGGGCTCTACTGTTCCCTGTCGGGCCCTGTCGGGCCCTGTCGGGCTCTGTCGGGCTCTGTCGGGCTCTGTCGAGCTCTACTGGGCTCTGTCGGGCTCTGTCGGGCCCTGTCGGGCTCTGTCGGGCTCTGTCGGGCTCTACTGGGCCCTGTCGGGCTCTGGCGGGCTCTGTCGGTATCTGTCGGGCCCTGTCAGGCTCTGTCGGGCTCTGTCGGGCTCTGTCGGGCTCTGTCGAGCTCTACTGGGCTCTGTCGGGCTCTGTCGGGCTCTGTCGGGCCCTGTCGGGCCCTGTCGGGCCCTGTCGGGCTCTGTCGGGCTCTGTCGGGCTCTGTCGGGCTCTACTGGGCTCTGTCGGGCTCTGTCGGGCCCTGTCGGGCTCTGTCGGGCTCTGTCGGGCTCTACTGGGCCCTGTCCGGCTCTGTCGAGCTCTGTCGGGCCCTGTCGGGCTCTGTCGGGCTGTGTCGGGCTCTACTGGGCCCTGTCGGGCTCTGTCGAGCTCTGTCGGGCTCTGTCGGGCTCTGTCCGGCTCTACTGGGCTCTGTCGGGCTCTGTCGGGTTCTGTCGGGCCCTGTCGGGCTCTGTCGGGCCCTGTCGGGCCCTGTCGGGCTCTGTCGGGCTCTGTCGGGCTCTGTTGGGACCTGTCGGGCCCTGTCGAGCTCTGTCGGGCCCTGTCGGGCCCTGTCGGGCTCTGTCGGGCTCTGTCGGGCTCTGTCGGGCTCTACTGGGCCCTGTCGGGCTCTGTCGGGCTCTGTCGGGCTCTGTCGGGCTCTACTGGGCTCTGTCGGGCTCTGTCGGGCTCTGTCGGGCTCTACTGGGCTCTGTCGGGCCCTGTCGGGCTCTGTCGGGCTCTGTCGGGCTCTGTCGGGCTCTGTCGGGCTCTACTGGGCCCTGTCGGGCTCTGTCGGGTTCTGTCGGGCTCTGTCGGGCTCTGTCGGGCTCTGTCGGGCTCTACTGGGCTCTACTGGGCTCTGTCGGGCTCTCTCGGGCTCTACTGGGCTCTGTCGGGCTCTGTCGGGCCCTGTCGGGCTCTGTCGGGCTCTGTCGGGCTCTGTCGGGCTCTTCTGGGCCCTGTCGGGCTCTGTCGGGCTCTGTCGGGCTCTTCTGGGCCCTGTCGGGCCCTGTCGGGCTCTGTCGGGCTCTGTCGGGCTCTGTCGGGCTCTACTGGGCCCTGTCGGGCTCTGTCGGGTTCTGTCGGGCTCTGTCGGGCTCTGTCGGGCTCTGTCGGGCTCTACTGGGCTCTACTGGGCTCTGTCGGGCTCTCTCGGGCTCTACTGGGCTCTGTCGGGCTCTGTCGGGCCCTGTCGGGCTCTGTCGGGCTCTGTCGGGCTCTGTCGGGCTCTTCTGGGCCCTGTCGGGCTCTGTCGGGCTCTGTCGGGCTCTTCTGGGCCCTGTCGGGCCCTGTCGGGCTCTGTCGGGCTCTGTCGGGCTCTGTCGGGCTCTACAGGGCCCTGTCGGGCCCTGTCGGGCTCTGTCGGGCTCTGTCGGGCTCTGTCGGGCTCTACTGGACTCTGTCGGGCTCTGTCGGGCTCTGTCGGGCTCTGTCGGGCTCTACTGGGCCCTGTCGGGCTCTGTCGGGCTCTGTCGGGCTCTGTCGGGCTCTGTCGGGCTCTGTCGGGCTCTGTCGGGCTCTTCTGGGCCCTGTCGGGCTCTGTCGGGCTCTGTCGGGCTCTTCTGGGCCCTGTCGGGCCCTGTCGGGCTCTGTCGGGCTCTGTCGGGCTCTACTGGGCTCTACTGGGCTCTGTCGGGCTCTCTCGGGCTCTACTGGGCTCTGTCGGGCTCTGTCGGGCTCTGTCGGGCTCTACTGGGCCCTGTCGGGCCCTGTCGGGCTCTGTCGGGCCCTGTCGGGCTCTGTCGGGCTCTGTCGGGCCCTGTCGGGCCCTGTCGGGCTCTGTCGGGCTCTGTCGGGCTCTGTCGGGCTCTAGTGGGCTCTGTCGGGCTCTGTCGGGTTCTGTCGGGCTCTGTCGGTCTCTGTCGGGCTCTACTGGGCCCTGTCGGGCCCTGTCGGGCCCTGTCGGGCTCTGTCGGGCTCTACTGGGCCCTGTCGGGCCCTGTCGGGCCGGGTCGGGCCCTGTCGGGCTCTGTCGGGCTCTGTCGGGCTCTGTCGGGCTCTGTCGGGCTCTACTGGGCTCTACTGTTCCCTGTCGGGCCCTGTCGGGCCCTGTCGGGCTCTGTCGGGCTCTGTCGGGCTCTGTCGAGCTCTACTGGGCTCTGTCGGGCTCTGTCGGGCCCTGTCGGGCTCTGTCGGGCTCTGTCGGGCTCTACTGGGCCCTGTCGGGCTCTGGCGGGCTCTGTCGGTATCTGTCGGGCCCTGTCAGGCTCTGTCGGGCTCTGTCGGGCTCTGTCGGGCTCTGTCGAGCTCTACTGGGCTCTGTCGGGCTCTGTCGGGCCCTGTCGGGCCCTGTCGGGCCCTGTCGGGCTCTGTCGGGCTCTGTCGGGCTCTGTCGGGCTCTACTGGGCTCTGTCGGGCTCTGTCGGGCCCTGTCGGGCTCTGTCGGGCTCTGTCGGGCTCTACTGGGCCCTGTCCGGCTCTGTCGAGCTCTGTCGGGCCCTGTCGGGCTCTGTCGGGCTCTGTCGGGCTCTACTGGGCCCTGTCGGGCTCTGTCGAGCTCTGTCGGGCTCTGTCGGGCTCTGTCCGGCTCTACTGGGCTCTGTCGGGCTCTGTCGGGTTCTGTCGGGCCCTGTCGGGCCCTGTCGGGCCCTGTCGGGCCCTGTCGGGCTCTGTCGGGCTCTGTCGGGCTCTGTTGGGACCTGTCGGGCCCTGTCGAGCTCTGTCGGGCCCTGTCGGGCCCTGTCGGGCTCTGTCGGGCTCTGTCGGGCCCTGTCGGGCCCTGTCAGGCTCTGTCGGGCTCTGTCGGCCTCTGTCGGGCTCTGTCGGGTTCTACTGGGCTCTACTGGGCCCTGTCGGGCTCTGTCGGGCTCTGTCGGGCTCTGTCGGGCTCTGTCGGGCTCTACTGGTCTCTGTCGGGCTCTGTCGGGCCCGGTCGGGCCCTGTCGGGCTCTGTCGGGCTCTGTCGGGCCCTGTCGGGCCCTGTCGGGCTCTGTCGGGCTCTGTCGGGCTCTACTGGGCCCTGTCGGGCCCTGTCGGGCTCTGTCGGGCTCTGTCGGGCTCTGTCGGGCTCTGCCGAGCTCTACTGGGCTCTGTCGGGCCCTGTCGGGCCCTGTCGGGCTCTGTCGGGCTCTGTCGGGCTCTGTCGGGCTCTGTCGGGCTCTACTGGGCCCTGTCGGGCTCTGTCGGGCTCTGTCGGGCTCTGTCGGGCTCTACTGGGCTCTGTCGGGCTCTGTCGGGCTCTGTCGGGCTCTACTGGGCTCTGTCGGGCCCTGTCGGGCTCTGTCGGGCCCTGTCGGGCCCTGTCGGGCTCTGTCGGGCTCTGTCGGGCTCTGTCGGGCTCTACTGGGCCCTGTCGGGCCCTGTCGGGCTCTGTCGGGCCCTGTCGGGCTCTGTCGGGCTCTGTCGGGCCCTGTCGGGCCCTGTCGGGCTCTGTCGGGCTCTGTCGGGCTCTGTCGGGCTCTAGTGGGCTCTGTCGGGCTCTGTCGGGTTCTGTCGGGCTCTGTCGGGCTCTGTCGGGCTCTACTGGGCCCTGTCGGGCCCTGTCGGGCCCTGTCGGGCTCTGTCGGGCTCTACTGGGCCCTGTCGGGCCCTGTCGGGCCGGGTCGGGCCCTGTCGGGCTCTGTCGGGCTCTGTCGGGCTCTGTCGGGCTCTGTCGGGCCCGGTCGGGCCCTGTCGGGCTCTGTCGGGCCCTGTCGGGCTCTGTCGGGCTCTGTCGGGCTCTACTGGGCCCTGTCGGGCCCTGTCGGGCTCTGTCGGGCTCTGTCGGGCTCTGTCGGGCTCTACTGGGCTCTGTCGGGCCCTGTCGGGCCCTGTCGGGCTCTGTCGGGCTCTGTCGGGCTCTGTCGGGCTCTACTGGGCCCTGTCGGGCTCTGTCGGGCTCTGTCGGGCTCTGTCGGGCTCTACTGGGCTCTGTCGGGCTCTGTCGGGCTCTGTCGGGCTCTACTGGGCTCTGTCGGGCCCTGTCGGGCTCTGTCGGGCCCTGTCGGGCTCTGTCGGGCTCTGTCGGGCCCTGTCGGGCCCTGTCGGGCTCTGTCGGGCTCTGTCGGGCTCTGTCGGGCTCTAGTGGGCTCTGTCGGGCTCTGTCGGGTTCTGTCGGGCTCTGTCGGGCTCTGTCGGGCTCTACTGGGCCCTGTCGGGCCCTGTCGGGCCCTGTCGGGCTCTGTCGGGCTCTACTGGGCCCTGTCGGGCCCTGTCGGGCCGGGTCGGGCCCTGTCGGGCTCTGTCGGGCTCTGTCGGGCTCTGTCGGGCTCTGTCGGGCTCTACTGGGCTCTACTGTTCCCTGTCGGGCCCTGTCGGGCCCTGTCGGGCTCTGTCGGGCTCTGTCGGGCTCTGTCGAGCTCTACTGGGCTCTGTCGGGCTCTGTCGGGCCCTGTCGGGCTCTGTCGGGCTCTGTCGGGCTCTACTGGGCCCTGTCGGGCTCTGGCGGGCTCTGTCGGTATCTGTCGGGCCCTGTCAGGCTCTGTCGGGCTCTGTCGGGCTCTGTCGGGCTCTGTCGAGCTCTACTGGGCTCTGTCGGGCTCTGTCGGGCTCTGTCGGGCCCTGTCGGGCCCTGTCGGGCCCTGTCGGGCTCTGTCGGGCTCTGTCGGGCTCTGTCGGGCTCTACTGGGCTCTGTCGGGCTCTGTCGGGCCCTGTCGGGCTCTGTCGGGCTCTGTCGGGCTCAACTGGTCTCTGTCGGGCTCTGTCGGGTTCTGTCGGGCTCTGTCGGGCTCTGTCGGTCTCTGTCGGGCTCTACTGGGCTCTACTGGGCTCTGTCGGGCTCTGTCGGGCTCTACTGGGCCCTGTCGGGCTCTGTCGGGCTCTGTCGGACCCTGTCGGGCCCTGTCGGGCTCTGTCGGGCTCTGTCGGGTTCTGTCGGGCTCTGTCGGGCTCTGTCGGGCTCTGTCGGGCTCTTCTGGGCCCTGTCGGGCTCTGTCGGGCTCTGTCGGGCTCTGTCGGGCTCTGTCGGGCTCTACTGGGCCCTGTCGGGCCCTGTCGGGCCCTGTCGGGCTCTGTCGGGCTCTGTCGGGCTCTGTCGGGCTCTGTAGGGCTCTACTGGGCTCTGTCGGGCTCTGTCGGGTTCTGTCGGGCTCTGTCGGGCTCTGTCGGGCTCTACTGGGCTCTGTCGGGCCCTGTTGGGCCCTGTCGGGCTCTGTCGGGCCCTGTCGGGCCCTGTCGGGCTCTGTCGGGCTCTGTCGGGCTCTGTCGGGCTCTACTGGGCTCTGTCGGGCCCTGTCGGGCTCTGTCGGGCCCTGTCGGGCCCTGTCGGGCTCTGTCGGGCTCTGTCGGGCTCTGTCGGGCTCTAGTGGGCTCTGTCGGGCTCTGTCGGGTTCTGTCGGGCTCTGTCGGGCTCTGTCGGGCCCTGTCGGGCCCTGTCGGGCTCTGTCGGGCTCTGTCGGGCTCTGTCGGGCTCTACTGGTCTTTGTCGGGCTCTGTCGGGCTCTGTCGGGCCCTGTCGGGCCCTGTCGGGCTCTGTCGGGCCCTGTCGGGCCCTGTCGGGCTCTGTCGGGCTGTGTCGGGCTCTGTCGGGCTCTACTGGGCCCTGTCGGGCCCTGTCGGGCCCTGTCGGGCTCTGTCGGGCTCTACTGGGCCCTGTCGGGCCCTGTCGGGCCCTGTCGGGCTCTGTCGGGCTCTGTCGGGCTCTGTCGGGCTCTACTGGGCTCTACTGTTCCCTGTCGGGCCCTGTCGGGCCCTGTCGGGCTCTTTCGGGTTCTGTCGGGCCCTGTCGGGCCCTGTCGGGCTCTGTCGGGCTCTGTCGGGCTCTGTCGAGCTCTGTCGGGCTCTACTGGGCTCTGTCGGGCTCTGTCGGGCTCTGTCGAGCTCTGTCGGACCCTGTCGGGCCGTGTCGGGCTCTGTCGGGCTCTGTCGGGCTCTACTGGGCCCTGTCGGGCTCTGTCGGGCCCTGTCGGGCTCTGTCGGGCTCTGTCGAGCTCTACTGGGCTCTGTCGGGCTCTGTCGGGCTCTGTCGGGCTCTGTCGGGCTCTGTCGGGCTCTACTGGGCCCTGTCGGGCTCTGTCGGGCTCTGTCGGGCTCTGTCGGGCTCTGTCGGGCCCTGTCGGGCTCTGTCGAGCTCTGTCGGGCCCTGTCGGGCTTTGTCGGGCTCTGTCGGGCTCTGTCGGGCTCTGTCGGGCTCTACTGGGCCCTGTCGGGCTCTGTCGGGCCCTGTCGGGCTCTGTCGGGCTCTGTCGGGCTCTGTCGGGCTCTACTGGGCTCTACTGTTCCCTGTCAGGCCCTGTCGGGCTCTGTCGGGCTCTGTCGGGCCCTGTCGGGCCCTGTCGGGCTCTGTCGGGCTCTGTCGGGCTCTGTCGGGCTCTAGTGGGCTCTGTCGGGCTCTGTCGGGCCCTGTCGGGCTCTGTCGGGCTCTGTCGGGCTCTGTCGGGCCCTGTCGGGCTCTGTCGGGCTCTGTCGGGCCCTGTCGGGCCCTGTCGGGCTCTGTCGGGCTCTGTCGGGCTCTGGCGGGCTCTGTCGGGCTCTACCGGGCCCTGTCGGACTCTGTCGGACCCTGTCGGGCTTTGTCGGGCTTTGTCGGGCTCTGTCGGGCTCTGTCGGGCTCTGTCGGGCTCTACTGGGCTCTGTCGGGCTCTACTGGGCTCTACTAGGCCCTGTCGGGCTCTGTCGGGCTCTGTCGGGCCCTGTCGGGCCCTGTCGGGCCCTGTCGGGCTCTGTCGGGTTCTGTCGGGCTCTGTCGGGCTCTGTCGGGCTCTGTCGGGCCCTGTCGGGCTCTGTCGGGCTCTGTCGGGCCCGGTCGGGCTCTGTCGGGCTCTGTCGGGCTCTACTGGGCTCTGTCGGGCACTGTCGGGCTCTGCTGGGCTCTGTTGGGCTCTACTGGGCTCTACTGGGGCCTGTCGGGCTCTGTCGGGCCCTCTTGGGCTCTGTCGGGCTCTGTCGGGCTCTGTCGGGCTCTACTGGGCTCTGTCGGGCTCTGTCGGACCCTGTAGGGCCCTGTCGGGCCCTGTCGGGCTCTGTCGGGCTCTGTCGGGCTCTACTGGGCCCTGTCGGGCCCTGTCGGGCTCTGTAGGGCTCTGTCGGGCTCTGTCGGGCCCTTTCGGGCTCTGTCGGGCTCTGTCGGGCTCTGTCGGGCTCTGTCGGGCCCTGTCGGGCTCTGTCGGGCTCTGTCGAGCTCTACTGGGCTCTGTCGGGCTCTGTCGGGCCCTGTCGGGGTGTGTCGGGCCCTGTCGGGCTCTGTCGGGCTCTGTCGGGCCCTGTCGGGCTCTGTCGGGCTCTGTCGGGCCCTGTCGGGCTCTGTCGGGCACTGTCGGGCCCTGTCGGGCTTTGTCGGGCTCTGTCGGGCTCTGTCGGGTTCTGTCGGGCTCTGTTGGGCTCTGTCGGGCCCTGTCGGGCCCTGTCGGGCTCTGTCGGGCTCTGTCGGGCTCTGTCGGGCTCTGTCGGGCTCTACTGGTCTCTGTCGGGCTCTGTCGGGCTCTGTCGGGCCCTGTCGGGCCCTGTCGGGCCCTGTCGGGCTCTGTCGGGCTCTGTCGGGCTCTACTGGGCCCTGTCGGGCCCTGTCGGGCTCTGTCGGGCTCTGTCGGGCTCTGTCGGGCTCTACTGGGCCCTGTCGGGCTCTGTCGGGCTCTGTCGGGCTCTGTCGGGCCCTGTCGGGCCCTGTCGGGCTCTGTCGGGTTCTGTCGGGCTCTGTCGGGCTCTGTCGGGCTCTGTCGGGCTCTGTCGGGCTCTACTGGGCCCTGTCGGGCCCTGTCGGGCCCTGTCGGGCTCTGTCGGGCTCTACTGGGCCCTGTCGGGCCCTGTCGGGCTCTGTCGGGCTCTGTCGGGCTCTGTCGGGCTCTGTCGGGCTCTACTGGGCTCTACTGTTCCCTGTCGGGCCCTGTCGGGCCCTGTCGGGCTCTGTCGGGCTCTGTCGGGCTCTGTCGAGCTCTACTGGGCTCTGTCGGGCTCTGTCGGGCCCTGTCGGGCTCTGTCGGGCTCTGTCGGGCTCTACTGGGCCCTGTCGGGCTCTGGCGGGCTCTGTCGGTATCTGTCGGGCCCTGTCGGGCTCTGTCGGGCTCTGTCGGGCTCTGTCGGGCTCTGTCGAGCTCTACTGGGCTCTGTCGGGCTCTGTCGGGCTCTGTCGGGCTCTGTAGGGCCCTGTCGGGCCCTACAGGGCTTTGTCGGGCTCTGTCGGGCTCTGTCGGGCTCTGTCGGGCTCTACTGGGCTCTGTCGGGCTCTGTCGGGCCCTATCGGGCTCTGTCGGGCTCTGTCGGGCTCTACTGGGCCCTGTCCGGCTCTGTCGAGCTCTGTCGGGCCCTGTCGGGCTCTGTCGGGCTCTGTCGGGCTCTACTGGGCCCTGTCGGGCTCTGTCGAGCTCTGTCGGGCTCTGTCGGGCTCTGTCCGGCTCTACTGGGCTCTGTCGGGCTCTGTCGGGTTCTGTCGGGCCCTGTCGGGCCCTGTCGGGCTCTGTCGGGCTCTGTCGGGCTCTGTTGGGACCTGTCGGGCCCTGTCGAGCTCTGTCGGGCCCTGTCGGGCCCTGTCGGGCTCTGTCGGGCTCTGTCGGGCCCTGTCGGGCCCTGTCAGGCTCTGTCGGGCTCTGTCGGCCTCTGTCGGGCTCTGTCGGGTTCTACTGGGCTCTACTGGGCCCTGTCGGGCTCTGTCGGGCTCTGTCGGGCTCTACTGGTCTCTGTCGGGCTCTGTCGGGCCCGGTCGGGCCCTGTCGGGCTCTGTCGGGCTCTGTCGGGCCCTGTCGGGCCCTGTCGGGCTCTCTCGGGCTCTGTCGGGCTCTACTGGGCCCTGTCGGGCCCTGTCGGGCTCTGTCGGGCTCTGTCGGGCTCTGTCGGGCTCTGTCGAGCTCTACTGGGCTCTGTCGGGCCCTGTCGGGCCCTGTCGGGCTCTGTCGGGCTCTGTCGGGCTCTGTCGGGCTCTGTCGGGCTCTACTGGGCCCTGTCGGGCTCTGTCGGGCTCTGTCGGGCTCTGTCGGGCTCTTCTGGGCTCTGTCGGGCTCTGTCGGGCTCTGTCGGGCTCTGTCGGGCTCTACTGGGCCCTGTCGGGCCCTGTCGGGCTCTGTCGGGCTCTGTCGGGCTCTGTCGGGCTCTACTGGGCCCTGTCGGGCTCTGTCGGGTTCTGTCGGGCTCTGTCGGGCTCTGTCGGGCTCTGTCGGGCTCTACTGGGCTCTACTGGGCTCTGTCGGGGTCTCTCGGGCTCTACTGGGCCCTGTCGGGCTCTGTCGGGCCCTGTCGGGCTCTGTCGGGCTCTGTCGGGCTCTGTCGGGCTCTTCTGGGCCCTGTCGGGCTCTGTCGGGCTCTGTCGGGCTCTTCTGGGCCCTGTCGGGCCCTGTCAGGCTCTGTCGGGCTCTGTCGGGCTCTGTCGGGCTCTACAGGGCCCTGTCGGGCCCTGTCGGGCTCTGTCGGGCTCTGTCGGGCTCTGTCGGGCTCTACTGGACTCTGTCGGGCTCTGTCGGGCTCTGTCGGGCTCTGTCGGGCTCTGTCGGGCTCTACTGGGCCCTGTCGGGCTCTGTCGGGTTCTGTCGGGCTCTGTCGGGCTCTGTCGGGCTCTGTCGGGCTCTACTGGGCTCTACTGGGCTCTGTCGGGCTCTCTCGGGCTCTACTGGGCCCTGTCGGGCTCTGTCGGGCCCTGTCGGGCCCTGTCGGGCTCTGTCGGGCTCTGTCGGGCTCTGTCGGGTTCTGTCGGGCTCTGTCGGGCTCTGTCGGGCTCTTCTGGGCCCTGTCGGGCCCTGTCGGGCTCTGTCGGGCTCTGTCGGGCTCTGTCGGGCTCTACTGGGCCCTGTCGGGCTCTGTCGGGCTCTACTGGGCTTTGTCGGGCTCTGTCAGGCTCTGTCGGGCCCTGTCGGGCTCTGTCGGGCTCTGTCGGGCTCTGTCGGGCTCTACTGGGCTCTATCGGGCTCTGTCGGGCTCTGTCGGGCTCTACTGGGCCCTGTCGGGCCCTGTCGGGCTCTGTCGGGCTCTGTCGGGCTCTGTCGGGCTCAACTGGTCTCTGTCGGGCTCTGTCGGGTTCTGTCGGGCTCTGTCGGGCTCTGTCGGTCTCTGTCGGGCTCTACTGGGCTCTACTGGGCTCTGTCGGGCTCTGTCGGGCTCTACTGGGCCCTGTCGGGCTCTGTCGGACGCTGTCGGGCCCTGTCGGGCTCTGTCGGGCTCTGTCGGGCTCTGTCGGGTTCTGTCGAGCTCTGTCGGGCTCTGTCGGGCTCTGTCGGGCTCTTCTGGGCCCTGTCGGGCCCTGTCGGGCTCTGTCGGGCTCTGTCGGGCTCTGTCGGGCTCTACTGGGCCCTGTCGGGCCCTGTCGGGCCCTGTCGGGCTCTGTCGGGCTCTGTCGGGCCCTGTCGGGCTCTGTCGGGCTCTGTCGGGCCCTGTCGGGCCCTGTCGGGCTCTGTCGGGCCCTGTCGGGCTCTGTCGGGCTCTGTCGGGCTCTACTGGGCCCTGTCGGGCCCTGTCGGGCCCTGTCGGGCCCTGTCGGGCTCTGTCGGGCTCTGTCGAGCTCTACTGGGCTCTGTCGGGCTCTGTCGGGCCCTGTCGGGCTCTTTCGGGCTCTGTCGGGCTCTGTCGGGTTCTACTGGGCCCTGTCGGGCTCTGTCGGGCTCTGTCGGGCCCTGTCGGGCTCTGTCGGGCCCTGTCGGGCCCTGTCGGGCCCTGTCGGGCTCTGTCGGGCTCTGTCGGGCTCTGTCGGGCTCTGGCGGGCTCTGTCGGGCTCTACCGGGCCCTGTCGGGCTCTGTCGGACCCTGTCGGGCTTTGTCGGGCTTTGTCGGGCTCTGTCGGGCTCTGTCGGGCTCTGTCGGGCTCTACTGGGCTCTGTCGGGCTCTACTGGGCTCTACTAGGCCCTGTCGGGCTCTGTCGGGCTCTGTCGGGCCCTGTCGGGCCCTGTCGGGCCCTGTCGGGCTCTGTCGGGTTCTGTCGGGCTCTGTCGGGCTCTGTCGGGCTCTGTCGGGCCCTGTCGGGCTCTGTCGGGCTCTGTCGGGCCCTGTCGGGCTCTGTCGGGCCCTGTCGGGCTCTGTCGGGCTCTGTCGGGCTCTACTGGGCTCTGTCGGGCTCTGTCGGGCTCTGCTGGGCTCTGTTGGGCTCTACTGGGCTCTACTGGGGCCTGTCGGGCTCTGTCGGGCCCTGTCGGGCTCTGTCGGGCTCTGTCGGGCTCTGTCGGGCCCTGTCGGGCCCTGTCGGGCTCTGTCGGGCTCTGTCGGGCCCTGTCGGGCTCTGTCGGGCTCTGTCGGGCTCTACTGGGCCCTGTCGGGCCCTGTCGGGCCCTGTCGGGCCCTGTCGGGCTCTGTCGGGCTCTGTCGAGCTCTACTGGGGTCTGTCGGGCCCTGTCGGGCTCTTTCGGGCTCTGTCGGGCTCTGTCGGGCTCTGTCGGGCTCTACTGGGCCCTGTCGGGCTCTGTCGGGCTCTGTCGGGCCCTGTCGGGCTCTGTCGGGCTCTGTCGGGCTCTGTCGGGCCCTGTCGGGCCCTGTCGGGCCCTGTCGGGCTCTGTCGGGCTCTGTCGGGCTCTGGCGGGCTCTGGCGGGCTCTGTCGGGCTCTACCGGGCCCTGTCGGGCTCTGTCGGACCCTGTCGGGCTTTGTCGGGCTTTGTCGGGCTCTGTCGGGCTCTGTCGGGCTCTGTCGGGCTCTACTGGGCTCTGTCGGGCTCTACTGGGCTCTACTAGGCCCTGTCGGGCTCTGTCGGGCTCTGTCGGGCCCTGTCGGGCCCTGTCGGGCCCTGTCGGGCTCTGTCGGGTTCTGTCGGGCTCTGTCGGGCTCTGTCGGGCTCTGTCGGGCCCTGTCGGGCTCTTTCGGGCTCTGTCGGGCCCTGTCGGGCTCTGTCGGGCCCTGTCGGGCTCTGTCGGGCTCTGTCGGGCTCTACTGGGCTCTGTCGGGCTCTGTCGGGCTCTACTGGGCTCTGTCGCGCCCTGTCGGGCCCTGTCGGGCTCTGTCGGGCTCTGTCGGGCCCTGTCGGGCTCTGTCGGGCTCTGTCGGGCTCTGTCGGGCCCTGTCGGGCCCTGTCGGGCTCTGTCGGGCTCTGTCGGGCCCTGTCGGGCTCTGTCGGGCTCTGTCGGGCTCTACTGGGCCCTGTCGGGCCCTGTCGGGCCCTGTCGGGCCCTGTCGGGCTCTGTCGGGCTCTGTCGAGCTCTACTGGGCTCTGTCGGGCTCTGTCGGGCCCTGTCGGGCTCTTTCGGGCTCTGTCGGGCTCTGTCGGGCTCTACTGGGCCCTGTCGGGCTCTGTCGGGCTCTGTCGGGCCCTGTCGGGCTCTGTCGGGCCCTGTCGGGCCCTGTCGGGCCCTGTCGGGCTCTGTCGGGCTCTGTCGGGCTCTGTCGGGCTCTGTCGGGCTCTACCGGGCCCTGTCGGGCTCTGTCGGACCCTGTCGGGCTTTGTCGGGCTTTGTCGGGCTCTGTCGGGCTCTGTCGGGCTCTGTCGGGCTCTACTGGGCTCTGTCGGGCTCTACTGGGCTCTACTAGGCCCTGTCGGGCTCTGTCGGGCTCTGTCGGGCCCTGTCGGGCCCTGTCGGGCCCTGTCGGGCTCTGTCGGGTTCTGTCGGGCTCTGTCGGGCTCTGTCGGGCTCTGTCGGGCCCTGTCGGGCTCTGTCGGGCTCTGTCGGGCCCTGTCGGGCTCTGTCGGGCCCTGTCGGGCTCTGTCGGGCTCTGTCGGGCTCTACTGGGCTCTGTCGGGCTCTGTCGGGCTCTGCTGGGCTCTGTTGGGCTCTACTGGGCTCTACTGGGGCCTGTCGGGCTCTGTCGGGCCCTGTCGGGCTCTGTCGGGCTCTGTCGGGCTCTGTCGGGCTCTACTGGGCTCTGTCGGGCTCTGTCGGACCCTGTAGGGCCCTGTCGGGCCCTGTCGGGCTCTGTCGGGCTCTGTCGGGCTCTACTGGGCCCTGTCGGGCCCTGTCGGGCTCTGTAGGGCTCTGTCGGGCTCTGTCGGGCCCTGTCGGGCTCTGTCGGGCTCTGTCCGGCTCTGTCGGGCTCTGTCGGGCCCTGTCGGGCTCTGTCGGGCTCTGTCGAGCTCTACTGGGCTCTGTCGGGCTCTGTCGGGCCCTGTCGGGGTGTGTCGGGCCCTGTCGGGCTCTGTCGGGCTCTGTCGGGCCCTGTCGGGCTCTGTCGGGCTCTGTCGGGCCCTGTCGGGCTCTGTCGGGCACTGTCGGGCCCTGTCGGGCTTTGTCGGGCTCTGTCGGGCTCTGTCGGGTTCTGTCGGGCTCTGTCGGGCTCTGTCGGGCCCTGTCGGGCCCTGTCGGGCTCTGTCGGGCTCTGTCGGGCTCTGTCGGGCTCTACTGGTCTCTGTCGGGCTCTGTCGGGCTCTGTCGGGCCCTGTCGGGCCCTGTCGGGCCCTGTCGGGCTCTGTCGGGCTCTGTCGGGCTCTACTGGGCCCTGTCGGGCCCTGTCGGGCTCTGTCGGGCTCTGTCGGGCTCTGTCGGGCTCTACTGGGCCCTGTCGGGCTCTGTCGGGCTCTGTCGGGCCCTGTCGGGCCCTGTCGGGCTCTGTCGGGTTCTGTCGGGCTCTGTCGGGCTCTGTCGGGCTCTGTCGGGTTCTACTGGGCCCTGTCGGGCCCTGTCGGGCCCTGTCGGGCTCTGTCGGGCTCTACTGGGCCCTGTCGGGCCCTGTCGGGCCCTGTCGGGCTCTGTCGGGCTCTGTCGGGCTCTGTCGGGCTCTACTGGGCTCTACTGTTCCCTGTCGGGCCCTGTCGGGCCCTGTCGGGCTCTGTCGGGCTCTGTCGGGCTCTGTCGAGCTCTACTGGGCTCTGTCGGGCTCTGTCGGGCTCTGTCGGGCTCTGTCGGGCTCTACTGGGCCCTGTCGGGCCCTGTCGGGCCCTGTCGGGCTCTGTCGGGCTCTACTGGGCCCTGTCGGGCCCTGTCGGGCTCTGTCGGGCTCTGTCGGGCTCTGTCGGGCTCTGTCGGGCTCTACTGGGCTCTACTGTTCCCTGTCGGGCCCTGTCGGGCCCTGTCGGGCTCTGTCGGGCTCTGTCGGGCTCTGTCGAGCTCTACTGGGCTCTGTCGGGCTCTGTCGGGCCCTGTCGGGCTCTGTCGGGCTCTGTCGGGCTCTACTGGGCCCTGTCGGGCTCTGGCGGGCTCTGTCGGTATCTGTCGGGCCCTGTCGGGCTCTGTCGGGCTCTGTCGGGCTCTGTCGGGCTCTGTCGAGCTCGACTGGGCTCTGTCGGGCTCTGTCGGGCTCTGTCGGGCTCTGTAGGGCCCTGTCGGGCCCTACAGGGCTTTGTCGGGCTCTGTCGGGCTCTGTCGGGCTCTGTCGGGCTCTACTGGGCTCTGTCGGGCTCTGTCGGGCCCTGTCGGGCTCTGTCGGGCTCTGTCGGGCTCTACTGGGCCCTGTCCGGCTCTGTCGAGCTCTGTCGGGCCCTGTCGGGCTCTGTCGGGCTCTGTCGGGCTCTACTGGGCCCTGTCGGGCTCTGTCGAGCTCTGTCGGGCTCTGTCGGGCTCTGTCCAGCTCTACTGGGCTCTGTCGGGCTCTGTCGGGTTCTGTCGGGCCCTGTCGGGCCCTGTCGGGCTCTGTCGGGCTCTGTCGGGCTCTGTTGGGACCTGTCGGGCCCTGTCGAGCTCTGTCGGGCCCTGTCGGGCCCTGTCGGGCTCTGTCGGGCTCTGTCGGGCCCTGTCGGGCCCTGTCAGGCTCTGTCGGGCTCTGTCGGGCTCTGTCGGGCTCTGTCGGGTTCTACTGGGCTCTACTGGGCCCTGTCGGGCTCTGTCGGGCTCTGTCGGGCTCTGTCGGGCTCTACTGGTCTCTGTCGGGCTCTGTCGGGCCCGGTCGGGCCCTGTCGGGCTCTGTCGGGCTCTGTCGGGCCCTGTCGGGCCCTGTCGGGCTCTGTCGGGCTCTGTCGGGCTCTACTGGGCCCTGTCGGGCCCTGTCGGGCTCTGTCGGGCTCTGTCGGGCTCTGTCGGGCTCTGTCGAGCTCTACTGGGCTCTGTCGGGCCCTGTCGGGCCCTGTCGGGCTCTGTCGGGCTCTGTCGGGCTCTGTCGGGCTCTGTCGGGCTCTACTGGGCCCTGTCGGGCTCTGTCGGGCTCTGTCGGGCTCTGTCGGGCTCTACTGGGCTCTGTCGGGCTCTGTCGGGCTCTGTCGGGCTCTGTCGGGCTCTACTGGGCCCTGTCGGACCCTGTCGGGCTCTGTCGGGCACTGTCGGGCTCTGTCGGGCTCTACTGGGCCCTGTCGGGCTCTGTCGGGTTCTGTCGGGCTCTGTCGGGCTCTGTCGGGCTCTGTCGGGCTCTACTGGGCTCTACTGGGCTCTGTCGGGCTCTCTCGGGCTCTACTGGGCCCTGTCGGGCTCTGTCGGGCCCTGTCGGGCTCTGTCGGGCTCTGTCGGGCTCTGTCGGGCTCTTCTGGGCCCTGTCGGGCTCTGTCGGGCTCTGTCGGGCTCTTCTGGGCCCTGTCGGGCCCTGTCGGGCTCTGTCGGGCTCTGTCGGGCTCTGTCGGGCTCTACAGGGCCCTGTCGGGCCCTGTCGGGCTCTGTCGGGCTCTGTCGGGCTCTGTCGGGCTCTACTGGACTCTGTCGGGCTCTGTCGGGCTCTGTCGGGCTCTGTCGGGCTCTGTCGGGCTCTACTGGGCCCTGTCGGGCTCTGTCGGGTTCTGTCGGGCTCTGTCGGGCTCTGTCGGGCTCTGTCGGGCTCTACTGGGCTCTACTGGGCTCTGTCGGGCTCTCTCGGGCTCTACTGGGCCCTGTCGGGCTCTGTCGGGCCCTGTCGGGCCCTGTCGGGCTCTGTCGGGCTCTGTCGGGCTCTGTCGGGTTCTGTCGGGCTCTGTCGGGCTCTGTCGGGCTCTGTCGGGCTCTTCTGGGCCCTGTCGGGCCCTGTCGGGCCCTGTCGGGCTCTGTCGGGCTCTGTCGGGCTCTGTCGGGTTCTGTCGGGCTCTGTCGGGCTCTGTCGGGCTCTTCTGGGCCCTGTCGGGCCCTGTCGGGCCCTGTCGGGCTCTGTCGGGCTCTGTCGGGCTCTTCTGGGCCCTGTCGGGCTCTGTCGGACCCTGTCGGGCCCTGTCGGGCTCTGTCGGGCTCTGTCGGGCTCTGTCGGGTTCTGTCAGGCTCTGTCGGGCTCTGTCGGGCTCTTCTGGGCCCTGTCGGGCCCTGTCGGGCCCTGTCGGGCTCTGTCGGGCTCTGTCGGGCTCTGTCGGGCCCTGTCGGGCTCTGTCGGGCTCTGTCGGGATCTTCTGGGCCCTGTCGGGCCCTGTCGGGCCCGGTCGGGCTCTGTCGGGCTCTGTCGGGCCCTGTCGGGCTCTGTCGGGCTCTGTCGGGCTCTGTCGGGTTCTACTGGGCCCTGTCGGGCTCTGTCGGGCTCTGTCGGGCCCTGTCGAGCTCTGTCGGGCTCTGTCGGGCCCTGTCGGGCCCTGTCGGGCTCTGTCGGGCTCTGTCGGGCTCTGGCGGGCTCTGGCGGGCTCTGTCGGGCTCTACCGGGCCCTGTCGGGCTCTGTCGGACCCTGTCGGGCTTTTTCGGGCTTTGTCGGGCTCTGTCGGGCTCTGTCGGGCTCTGTCGGGCTCTACTGGGCTCTGTCGGGCTCTACTGGGCTCTACTAGGCCCTGTCGGGCTCTGTCGGGCTCTGTCGGGCCCTGTCGGGCCCTGTCGGGCCCTGTCGGGCTCTGTCGGGTTCTGTCGGGCTCTGTCGGGCTCTGTCGGGCTCTGTCGGGCCCTGTCGGGCTCTGTCGGGCTCTGTCGGGCCCTGTCGGGCTCTGTCGGGCCCTGTCGGGCTCTGTCGGGCTCTGTCGGGCTCTACTGGGCTCTGTCGGGCTCTGTCGGGCTCTGCTGGGCTCTGTTGGGCTCTACTGGGCTCTACTGGGGCCTGTCGGGCTCTGTCGGGCCCTGTCGGGCTCTGTTGGGCTCTGTCGGGCTCTGTCGGGCCCTGTCGGGCCCTGTCGGGCTCTGTCGGGCTCTGTCGGGCCCTGTCGGGCTCTGTCGGGCTCTGTCGGGCTCTACTGGGCCCTGTCGGGCCCTGTCGGGCCCTGTCGGGCCCTGTCGGGCTCTGTCGGGCTCTGTCGAGCTCTACTGGGGTCTGTCGGGCCCTGTCGGGCTCTTTCGGGCTCTGTCGGGCTCTGTCGGGCTCTGTCGGGCTCTACTGGGCCCTGTCGGGCTCTGTCGGGCTCTGTCGGGCTCTGTCGGGCCCTGTCGGGCCCTGTCGGGCTCTGTCGGGCTCTGTCGGGCTCTGTCGGGCTCTGGCGGGCTCTGTCGGGCTCTACCGGGCCCTGTCGGGCTCTGTCGGACCCTGTCGGGCTTTGTCGGGCTTTGTCGGGCTCTGTCGGGCTCTGTCGGGCTCTGTCGGGCTCTACTGGGCTCTGTCGGGCTCTACTGGGCTCTACTAGGCCCTGTCGGGCTCTGTCGGGCTCTGTCGGGCCCTGTCGGGCCCTGTCGGGCCCTGTCGGGCTCTGTCGGGTTCTGTCGGGCTCTGTCGGGCTCTGTCGGGCTCTGTCGGGCCCTGTCGGGCTCTGTCGGGCTCTGTCGGGCCCTGTCGGGCTCTGTCGGGCCCTGTCGGGCTCTGTCGGGCTCTGTCGGGCTCTACTGGGCTCTGTCGGGCTCTGTCGGGCTCTACTGGGCTCTGTCGGGCCCTGTCGGGCCCTGTCGGGCTCTGTCGGGCTCTGTCGGGCCCTGTCGGGCTCTGTCGGGCTCTGTCGGGCTCTGTCGGGCCCTGTCGGGCCCTGTCGGGCTCTGTCGGGCTCTGTCGGGCCCTGTCGGGCTCTGTCGGGCTCTGTCGGGCTCTACTGGGCCCTGTCGGGCCCTGTCGGGCCCTGTCGGGCCCTGTCGGGCTCTGTCGGGCTCTGTCGAGCTCTACTGGGCTCTGTCGGGCTCTGTCGGACCCTGTCGGGCTCTTTCGGGCTCTGTCGGGCTCTGTTGGGCTCTACTGGGCCCTGTCGGGCTCTGTCGGGCTCTGTCGGGCCCTGTCGGGCTCTGTCGGGCTCTGTCGGGCCCTGTCGGGCCCTGTCGGGCCCTGTCGGGCTCTGTCGGGCTCTGTCGGGCTCTGTCGGGATCTGTCGGGCTCTGGCGGGCTCTGTCGGGCTCTACCGGGCCCTGTCGGGCTCTGTCGGACCCTGTCGGGCTTTGTCGGGCTTTGTCGGGCTCTGTCGGGCTCTGTCGGGCTCTGTCGGGCTCTACTGGGCTCTGTCGGGCTCTACTGGGCTCTACTAGGCCCTGTCGGGCTCTGTCGGGCTCTGTCGGGCCCTGTCGGGCCCTGTCGGGCCCTGTCGGGCTCTGTCGGGTTCTGTCGGGCTCTGTTGGGCTCTGTCGGGCTCTGTCGGGCCCTGTCGGGCTCTGTCGGGCTCTGTCGGGCCCTGTCGGGCTCTGTCGGGCCCTGTCGGGCCCTGTCGGGCTCTGTCGGGCTCTGTCGGGCTCTGTCGGGCTCTACTGGACTCTGTCGGGCTCTGTCGGGCTCTGTCGGGCTCTGTCGGGCTCTGTCGGGCTCTACTGGGCCCTGTCGGGCTCTGTCGGGTTCTGTCGGGCTCTGTCGGGCTCTGTCGGGCTCTGTCGGGCTCTACTGGGCTCTACTGGGCTCTGTCGGGCTCTCTCGGGCTCTACTGGGCCCTGTCGGGCTCTGTCGGGCCCTGTCGGGCCCTGTCGGGCTCTGTCGGGCTCTGTCGGGCTCTGTCGGGTTCTGTCGGGCTCTGTCGGGCTCTGTCGGGCTCTGTCGGGCTCTTCTGGGCCCTGTCGGGCCCTGTCGGGCCCTGTCGGGCTCTGTCGGGCTCTGTCGGGCTCTGTCGGGTTCTGTCGGGCTCTGTCGGGCTCTGTCGGGCTCTTCTGGGCCCTGTCGGGCCCTGTCGGGCCCTGTTGGGCTCTGTCGGGCTCTGTCGGGCTCTTCTGGGCCCTGTCGGGCTCTGTCGGACCCTGTCGGGCCCTGTCGGGCTCTGTCGGGCTCTGTCGGGCTCTGTCGGGTTCTGTCGGGCTCTGTCGGGCTCTGTCGGGCTCTTCTGGGCCCTGTCGGGCCCTGTCGGGCCCTGTCGGGCTCTGTCGGGCTCTACTGGGCTCTGTCGGGTTCTGTCGGGCTCTGTCGGGCTCTGTCGGGCTCTTCTGGGCCCTGTCGGGCCCTGTCGGGCCCTGTCGGGCTCTGTCGGGCTCTGTCGGGCCCTGTCGGGCTCTGTCGGGCTCTGTCGGGCTCTGTCGGGTTCTACTGGGCCCTGTCGGGCTCTGTCGGGCTCTGTCGGGCCCTGTCGGGCTCTGTCGGGCTCTGTCGGGCCCTGTCGGGCCCTGTCGGGCTCTGTCGGGCTCTGTCGGGCTCTGGCGGGCTCTGTCGGGCTCTACCGGGCCCTGTCGGGCTCTGTCGGACCCTGTCGGGCTTTGTCGGGCTTTGTCGGGCTCTGTCGGGCTCTGTCGGGCTCTGTCGGGCTCTACTGGGCTCTGTCGGGCTCTACTGGGCTCTACTAGGCCCTGTCGGGCTCTGTCGGGCTCTGTCGGGCCCTGTCGGGCTCTATCGGGTTCTGTCGGGCTCTGTCGGGCTCTGTCGGGCTCTGTCGGGCCCTGTCGGGCTCTGTCGGGCTCTGTCGGGCCCTGTCGGGCTCTGTCGGGCCCTGTCGGGCTCTGTCGGGCTCTGTCGGGCTCTACTGGGCTCTGTCGGGCTCTGTCGGGCTCTGCTGGGCTCTGTTGGGCTCTACTGGGCTCTACTGGGGCCTGTCGGGCTCTGTCGGGCCCTGTCGGGCTCTGTTGGGCTCTGTCGGGCTCTGTCGGGCCCTGTCGGGCCCTGTCGGGCTCTGTCGGGCTCTGTCGGGCCCTGTCGGGCTCTGTCGGGCTCTGTCGGGCTCTGTCGGGCTCTGTCGGGCTCTACTGGGCCCTGTCGGGCTCTGTCGGGCTCTGTCGGGCTCTGTCGGGCCCTGTCGGGCCCTGTCGGGCTCTGTCGGGCTCTGTCGGGCTCTGTCGGGCTCTGGCGGGCTCTGTCGGGCTCTACCGGGCCCTGTCGGGCTCTGTCGGACCCTGTCGGGCTTTGTCGGGCTTTGTCGGGCTCTGTCGGGCTCTGTCGGGCTCTGTCGGGCTCTACTGGGCTCTGTCGGGCTCTACTGGGCTCTACTAGGCCCTGTCGGGCTCTGTCGGGCTCTGTCGGGCCCTGTCGGGCCCTGTCGGGCCCTGTCGGGCTCTGTCGGGTTCTGTCGGGCTCTGTCGGGCTCTGTCGGGCTCTGTCGGGCCCTGTCGGGCTCTGTCGGGCTCTGTCGGGCCCTGTCGGGCTCTGTCGGGCCCTGTCGGGCTCTGTCGGGCTCTGTCGGGCTCTACTGGGCTCTGTCGGGCTCTGTCGGGCTCTACTGGGCTCTGTCGGGCCCTGTCGGGCCCTGTCGGGCTCTGTCGGGCTCTGTCGGGCCCTGTCGGGCTCTGTCGGGCTCTGTCGGGCTCTGTCGGGCCCTGTCGGGCCCTGTCGGGCTCTGTCGGGCTCTGTCGGGCCCTGTCGGGCTCTGTCGGGCTCTGTCGGGCTCTACTGGGCCCTGTCGGGCCCTGTCGGGCCCTGTCGGGCCCTGTCGGGCTCTGTCGGGCTCTGTCGAGCTCTACTGGGCTCTGTCGGGCTCTGTCGGACCCTGTCGGGCTCTTTCGGGCTCTGTCGGGCTCTGTTGGGCTCTACTGGGCCCTGTCGGGCTCTGTCGGGCTCTGTCGGGCCCTGTCGGGCTCTGTCGGGCCCTGTCGGGCCCTGTCGGGCCCTGTCGGGCTCTGTCGGGCTCTGTCGGGCTCTGTCGGGATCTGTCGGGCTCTGGCGGGCTCTGTCGGGCTCTACCGGGCCCTGTCGGGCTCTGTCGGACCCTGTCGGGCTTTGTCGGGCTTTGTCGGGCTCTGTCGGGCTCTGTCGGGCTCTGTCGGGCTCTACTGGGCTCTGTCGGGCTCTACTGGGCTCTACTAGGCCCTGTCGGGCTCTGTCGGGCTCTGTCGGGCCCTGTCGGGCCCTGTCGGGCCCTGTCGGGCTCTGTCGGGTTCTGTCGGGCTCTGTTGGGCTCTGTCGGGCTCTGTCGGGCCCTGTCGGGCTCTGTCGGGCTCTGTCGGGCCCTGTCGGGCTCTGTCGGGCCCTGTCGGGCTCTGTCGGGCTCTGTCGGGCTCTACTGGGCTCTGTCGGGCTCTGTCGGGCTCTGCTGCGCTCTGTTGGGCTCTACTGGGCTCTACTGGGGCCTGTCGGGCTCTGTCGGGCCCTGTCGGGCTCTGTCGGGCTCTGTCGGGCTCTGTCGGGCTCTACTGGGCTCTGTCGGGCTCTGTCGGACCCTGTAGGGCCCTGTCGGGCCCTGTCGGGCTCTGTCGGGCTCTGTCGGGCTCTACTGGGCCCTGTCGGGCCCTGTCGGGCTCTGTCGAGCTCTACTGGGCTCTGTCGGGCTCTGTCGGGCCCTGTCGGGGTGTGTCGGGCCCTGTCGGGCTCTGTCGGGCTCTGTCGGGCCCTGTCGGGCTCTGTCGGGCTCTGTCGGGCCCTGTCGGGCTCTGTCGGGCACTGTCGGGCCCTGTCGGGCTTTGTCGGGCTCTGTCGGGCTCTGTCGGGTTCTGTCGGGCTCTGTCGGGCTCTGTCGGGCCCTGTCGGGCCCTGTCGGGCTCTGTCGGGCTCTGTCGGGCTCTGTCGGGCTCTACTGGTCTCTGTCGGGCTCTGTCGGGCTCTGTCGGGCCCTGTCGGGCCCTGTCGGGCCCTGTCGGGCTCTGTCGGGCTCTGTCGGGCTCTGCTGGGCCCTGTCGGGCCCTGTCAGGCTCTGTCGGGCTCTGTCGGGCTCTGTCGGGCTCTACTGGGCCCTGTCGGGCTCTGTCGGGCTCTGTCGGGCTCTGTCGGGCCCTGTCGGGCCCTGTCGGGCTCTGTCGGGTTCTGTCGGGCTCTGTCGGGCTCTGTCGGGCTCTGTCGGGTTCTACTGGGCCCTGTCGGGCCCTGTCGGGCCCTGTCGGGCTCTGTCGGGCTCTACTGGGCCCTGTCGGGCCCTGTCGGGCCCTGTCGGGCTCTGTCGGGCTCTGTCGGGCTCTGTCGGGCTCTACTGGGCTCTACTGTTCCCTGTCGGGCCCTGTCGGGCCCTGTCGGGCTCTGTCGGGCTCTGTCGGGCTCTGTCGAGCTCTACTGGGCTCTGTCGGGCTCTGTCGGGCCCTGTCGGGCTCTGTCGGGCTCTGTCGGGCTCTACTGGGCCCTGTCGGGCTCTGGCGGGCTCTGTCGGTATCTGTCGGGCCCTGTCGGGCTCTGTCGGGCTCTGTCGGGCTCTGTCGAGCTCTACTGGGCTCTGTCGGGCTCTGTCGGGCTCTGTCGGGCTCTGTCGGGCCCTGTCGGGCCCTGTCGGGCTTTGTCGGGCTCTGTCGGGCTCTGTCGGGCTCTGTCGGGCTCTACTGGGCTCTGTCGGGCTCTGTCGGGCCCTGTCGGGCTCTGTCGGGCTCTGTCGGGCTCTACTGGGCCCTGTCGGGCTCTGTCGAGCTCTGTCGGGCTCTGTCGGGCTCTGTCCGGCTCTACTGGGCTCTGTCGGGCTCTGTCGGGTTCTGTCGGGCCCTGTCGGGCCCTGTCGGGCCCTGTCGGGCCCTGTCGGGCTCTGTCGGGCTCTGTCGGGCTCTGTTGGGACCTGTCGGGCCCTGTCGAGTTCTGTCGGGCCCTGTCGGGCCCTGTCGGGCTCTGTCGGGCTCTGTCGGGCCCTGTCGGGCCCTGTCAGGCTCTGTCGGGCTCTGTCGGGCTCTGTCGGGCTCTGTCGGGTTCTACTGGGCTCTACTGGGCCCTGTCGGGCTCTGTCGGGCTCTGTCGGGCTCTGTCGGGCTCTGTCGGGGTCTACTGGTCTCTGTCGGGCTCTGTCGGGCCCTGTCGGGCCCTGTCGGGCTCTGTCGGGCTCTGTCGGGCCCTGTCGGGCCCTGTCGGGCTCTGTCGGGCTCTGTCGGGCTCTACTGGGCCCTGTCGGGCCCTGTCGGGCTCTGTCGGGCTCTGTCGGGCTCTGTCGGGCTCTGTCGAGCTCTACTGGGCTCTGTCGGGCCCTGTCGGGCCCTGTCGGGCTCTGTCGTGCTCTGTCGGGCACTGTCGGGCTCTGTCGGGCTCTACTGGGCCCTGTCGGGCTCTGTCGGGCTCTGTCGGGCTCTGTCGGGCTCTGTCGGGCTCTGTCGGGCTCTGTCGGGCTCTACTGGGCCCTGTCGGGCTCTGTCGGGTTCTGTCGGGCTCTGTCGGGCTCTGTCGGGCTCTGTCGGGCTCTACTGGGCTCTACTGGGCTCTGTCGGGCTCTCTCGGGCTCTACTGGGCCCTGTCGGGCTCTGTCGGGCCCTGTCGGGCCCTGTCGGGCTCTGTCGGGCTCTGTCGGGCTCTGTCGGGTTCTGTCGGGCCCTGTCGGGCTCTGTCGGGCTCTTCTGGGCCCTGTCGGGCCCTGTCGGGCTCTGTCGGGCTCTGTCGGGCTCTGTCGGGCTCTGTCGGGCTCTACTGGGCCCTGTCGGGCTCTGTCGGGCTCTACTGGGCTTTGTCGGGCTCTGTCAGGCTCTGTCGGGCCCTGTCGGGCTCTGTCGGGCTCTGTCGGGCTCTGTCGGGCTCTACTGGGCTCTGTCGGGCTCTGTCGGGCTCTGTCGGGCTCTACTGGGCCCTGTCGGGCCCTGTCGGGCCCTGTCGGGCTCTGTCGGGCTCTGTCGGGCTCAACTGGTCTCTGTCGGGCTCTGTCGGGTTCTGTCGGGCTCTGTCGGGCTCTGTCGGTCTCTGTCGGGCTCTACTGGGCTCTACTGGGCTCTGTCGGGCTCTGTCGGGCTCTACTGGGCCCTGTCGGGCTCTGTCGGGCTCTGTCGGACCCTGTCGGGCCCTGTCGGGCTCTGTCGGGCTCTGTCGGGCTCTGTCGGGTTCTGTCGGGCTCTGTCGGGCTCTGTCGGGCTCTTCTGGGCCCTGTCGGGCCCTGTCGGGCTCTGTCGGGCTCTGTCGGGCTCTGTCGGGCTCTGTCGGGCTCTACTGGGCCCTGTCGGGCCCTGTCGGGCCCTGTCGGGCTCTGTCGGGCTCTGTCGGGCTCTGTAGGGCTCTACTGGGCTCTGTCGGGCTCTGTCGGGTTCTGTCGGGCTCTGTCGGGCTCTGTCGGGCTCTACTGGGCTCTGTCGGGCCCTGTTGGGCCCTGTCGGGCTCTGTCGGGCCCTGTCGGGCCCTGTCGGGCTCTGTCGGGCTCTGTCGGGCTATGTCGGGCTCTACTGGGCTCTGTCGGGCCCTGTCGGGCTCTGTCGGGCCCTGTCGGGCCCTGTCGGGCTCTGTCGGGCTCTGTCGGGCTCTACTGGGCCCTGTCGGGCCCTGTCGGGCTCTGTCGGGCCCTGTCGGGCTCTGTCGGGCTCTGTCGGGCCCTGTCGGGCCCTGTCGGGCTCTGTCGGGCTCTGTCGGGCTCTGTCGGGCTCTAGTGGGCTCTGTCGGGCTCTGTCGGGTTCTGTCGGGCCCTGTCGGGCCCTGTCGGGCCCTGTCGGGCCCTGTCGGGCTCTGTCGGGCTCTGTCGGGCTCTGTTGGGACCTGTCGGGCCCTGTCGAGCTCTGTCGGGCCCTGTCGGGCCCTGTCGGGCTCTGTCGGGCTCTGTCGGGCCCTGTCGGGCCCTGTCAGGCTCTGTCGGGCTCTGTCGGGCTCTGTCGGGCTCTGTCGGGTTCTACTGGGCTCTACTGGGCCCTGTCGGGCTCTGTCGGGCTCTGTCGGGCTCTGTCGGGCTCTGTCGGGGTCTACTGGTCTCTGTCGGGCTCTGTCGGGCCCTGTCGGGCCCTGTCGGGCTCTGTCGGGCTCTGTCGGGCCCTGTCGGGCCCTGTCGGGCTCTGTCGGGCTCTGTCGGGCTCTACTGGGCCCTGTCGGGCCCTGTCGGGCTCTGTCGGGCTCTGTCGGGCTCTGTCGGGCTCTGTCGAGCTCTACTGGGCTCTGTCGGGCCCTGTCGGGCCCTGTCGGGCTCTGTCGTGCTCTGTCGGGCACTGTCGGGCTCTGTCGGGCTCTACTGGGCCCTGTCGGGCTCTGTCGGTCTCTGTCGGGCTCTGTCGGGCTCTACTGGGCTCTGTCGGGCTCTGTCGGGCTCTGTCGGGCTCTACTGGGCCCTGTCGGGCCCTGTCGGGCTCTGTCGGGCTCTGTCGGGCTCTGTCGGGCTCTACTGGGCCCTGTCGGGCTCTGTCGGGTTCTGTCGGGCTGTGTCGGGCTCTGTCGGGCTCTGTCGGGCTCTACTGGGCTCTACTGGGCTCTGTCGGGCTCTCTCGGGCTCTACTGGGCCCTGTCGGGCTCTGTCGGGCCCTGTCGGGATCTGTCGAGCTCTGTCGGGCTCTGTCGGGCTCTTCTGGGCCCTGTCGGGCTCTGTCGGGCTCTGTCGGGCTCTTCTGGGCCCTGTCGGGCCCTGTCGGGCTCTGTCGGGCTCTGTCGGGCTCTGTCGGGCTCTACAGGGCCCTGTCGGGCCCTGTCGGGCTCTGTCGGGCTCTGTCGGGCTCTGTCGGGCTCTACTGGACTCTGTCGGGCTCTGTCGGGCTCTGTCGGGCTCTGTCGGGCTCTGTCGGGCTCTACTGGGCCCTGTCGGGCTCTGTCGGGTTCTGTCGGGCTCTGTCGGGCTCTGTCGGGCTCTGTCGGGCTCTACTGGGCTCTACTGGGCTCTGTCGGGCTCTCTCGGGCTCTACTGGGCCCTGTCGGGCTCTGTCGGGCCCTGTCGGGCCCTGTCGGGCTCTGTCGGGCTCTGTCGGGCTCTGTCGGGTTCTGTCGGGTTCTGTCGGGCCCTGTCGGGCTCTGTCGGGCTCTGTCGGGCTCTGTCGGGCTCTACTGGGCCCTGTCGGGCTCTGTCGGGCTCTGTCGGACCCTGTCGGGCCCTGTCGGGCTCTGTCGGGCTCTGTCGGGCTCTGTCGGGTTCTGTCGGGCTCTGTCGGGCTCTGTCGGGCTCTGTCGGGCTCTACTGGGCCCTGTCGGGCCCTGTCGGGCCCTGTCGGGCTCTGTCGGGCTCTGTCGGGCTCTACTGGGCCCTGTCGGGCCCTGTCGGGCTCTGTCGGGCTCTGTCGGGCTCTGTCGGGCTCTACTGGGCCCTGTCGGGCCCTGTCGGGCCCTGTCGGGCTCTGTCGGGCTCTGTCGGGCTCTGTAGGGCTCTACTGGGCTCTGTCGGGCTCTGTCGGGTTCTGTCGGGCTCTGTCGGGCTCTGTCGGGCTCTACTGGGCTCTGTCGGGCCCTGTTGGGCCCTGTCGGGCTCTGTCGGGCCCTGTCGGGCCCTGTCGGGCTCTGTCGGGCTCTGTCGGGCTCTGTCGGGCTCTACTGGGCTCTGTCGGGCCCTGTCGGGCTCTGTCGGGCCCTGTCGGGCCCTGTCGGGCTCTGTCGGGCTCTGTCGGGCTCTACTGGGCCCTGTCGGGCCCTGTCGGGCTCTGTCGGGCCCTGTCGGGCTCTGTCGGGCCCTGTCGGGCCCTGTCGGGCCCTGTCGGGCTCTGTCGGGCTCTGTCGGGCTCTGTCGGGCTCTAGTGGGCTCTGTCGGGCTCTTTCGGGTTCTGTCGGGCTCTGTCGGGCTCTGTCGGGCCCTATCGGGCCCTGTCGGGCTCTGTCGGGCTCTGTCGGGCTCTGTCGGGCTCTACTGGTCTCTGTCGGGCTCTGTCGGGCTCTGTCGGGCCCTGTCGGGCCCTGTCAGGCTCTGTCGGGCCCTGTCGGGCCCTGTCGGGCTCTGTCGGGCTCTGTCGGGCTCTACTGGGCCCTGTCGGGCCCTGTCGGGCTCTGTCGGGCTCTGTCGGGCTCTGTCGGGCTCTACTGGGCCCTGTCGGGCTCTGTCGGGCTCTGTCGGGCTCTGTCGGGCTCTGTCGGGCCCTGTCGGGCCCTGTCGGGCTCTGTCGGGTTCTGTCGGGCTCTGTCGGGCTCTGTCGGGCTCTGTCGGGCTCTACTGGGCCCTGTCGGGCCCTGTCGGGCCCTGTCGGGCTCTGTCGGGCTCTACTGGGCCCTGTCGGGCCCTGTCGGGCTCTGTCGGGTTCTGTCGGGCTCTGTCGGGCTCTGTCGGGCTCTGTCGGGCTCTACTGGGCCCTGTCGGGCCCTGTCGGGCTCTGTCGGGCTCTGTCGGGCTCTGTCGAGCTCTACTGGGCTCTGTCGGGCTCTGTCGGGCCCTGTCGGGCTCTGTCGGGCTCTGTCGGGCTCTACTGGGCCCTGTCGGGCTCTGGCGGGCTCTGTCGGTATCTGTCGGGCCCTGTCGGGCTCTGTCGGGCTCTGTCGGGCTCTGTCGGGCTCTACTGGGCTCTACTGTTCCCTGTCGGGCCCTGTCGGGCTCTGTCGGGCTCTGTCGGGCTCTGTCGAGCTCTACTGGGCTCTGTCGGGCTCTGTCGGGCTCTGTCGGGCTCTGTCGGGCCCTGTCGGGCCCTGTCGGGCTTTGTCGGGCTCTGTCGGGCTCTGTCGGGCTCTGTCGGGCTCTACTGGGCTCTGTCGGGCTCTGTAGGGCCCTGTCGGGCTCTGTCGGGCTCTGTCGGGCTCTACTGGGCCCTGTCCGGCTCTGTCGAGCTCTGTCGGGCCCTGTCGGGCTCTGTCGGGCTCTGTCGGGCTCTACTGGGCCCTGTCGGGCTCTGTCGGGCTCTGTCGGGCTCTGTCGGGCTCTGTCCGGCTCTACTGGGCTCTGTCGGGCTCTGTCGGGTTCTGTCGGGCCCTGTCGGGCCCTGTCGGGCCCTGTCGGGCCCTGTCGGGCTCTGTCGGGCTCTGTCGGGCTCTGTTGGGACCTGTCGGGCCCTGTCGAGCTCTGTCGGGCTCTGTCGGGCTCTGTCGGGTTCTACTGGGCTCTACTGGGCCCTGTCGGGCTCTGTCGGGCTCTGTCGGGCTCTGTCGGGCTCTGTCGGGCTCTACTGGTCTCTGTCGGGCTCTGTCGGGCCCGGTCGGGCCCTGTCGGGCCCTGTCGGGCTCTGTCGGGCCCTGTCGGGCCCTCTCGGGCTCTGTCGGGCTCTGTCGGGCTCTACTGGGCCCTGTCGGGCCCTGTCGGGCTCTGTCGGGCTCTGTCGGGCTCTGTCGGGCTCTGTCGAGCTCTACTGGGCTCTGTCGGGCCCTGTCGGGCCCTGTCGGGCTCTGTCGGGCTCTGTCGGGCTCTGTCGGGCTCTGTCGGGCTCTACTGGGCCCTGTCGGGCTCTGTCGGGCTCTGTCGGGCTCTGTCGGGCTCTACTGGGCTCTGTCGGGCTCTGTCGGGCTCTGTCGGGCTCTGTCGGGCTCTACTGGGCCCTGTCGGGCCCTGTCGGGCTCTGTCGGGCTCTGTCGGGCTCTGTCGGGCTCTACTGGGCCCTGTCGGGCTCTGTCGGGTTCTGTCGGGCTCTGTCGGGCTCTGTCGGGCTCTGTCGGGCTCTACTGGGCTCTACTGGGCTCTGTCGGGCTCTCTCGGGCTCTACTGGGCCCTGTCGGGCTCTGTCGGGCCCTGTCGGGCTCTGTCGGGCTCTGTCGGGCTCTGTCGGGCTCTTCTGGGCCCTGTCGGGCTCTGTCGGGCTCTGTCGGGCTCTTCTAGGCCCTGTCGGGCCCTGTCGGGCTCTGTCGGGCTCTGTCGGGCTCTGTCGGGCTCTACAGGGCCCTGTCGGGCCCTGTCGGGCTCTGTCGGGCTCTGTCGGGCTCTGTCGGGCTCTACTGGACTCTGTCGGGCTCTGTCGGGCTCTGTCGGGCTCTGTCGGGCTCTACTGGGCCCTGTCGGGCCCTGTCGGGCTCTGTCGGGCTCTGTCGGGCTCTGTCGGGCTCTACTGGGCCCTGTCGGGCTCTGTCGGGTTCTGTCGGGCTCTGTCGGGCTCTGTCGGGCTCTGTCGGGCTCTACTGGGCTCTACTGGGCTCTGTCGGGCTCTCTCGGGCTCTACTGGGCCCTGTCGGGCTCTGTCGGGCCCTGTCGGGCCCTGTCGGGCTCTGTCGGGCTCTGTCGGGCTCTGTCGGGCTCTGTCGGGTTCTACTGGGCTCTACTGGGCCCTGTCGGGCTCTGTCGGGCTCTGTCGGGCTCTGTCGGGCTCTGTCGGGCTCTACTGGTCTCTGTCGGGCTCTGTCGGGCCCGGTCGGGCCCTGTCGGGCTCTGTCGGGCTCTGTCGGGCCCTGTCGGGCCCTGTCGGGCTCTGTCGGGCTCTGTCGGGCTCTACTGGGCCCTGTCGGGCCCTGTCGGGCTCTGTCGGGCTCTGTCGGGCTCTGTCGGGCTCTGTCGAGCTCTACTGGGCTCTGTCGGGCCCTGTCGGGCCCTGTCGGGCTCTGTCGGGCTCTGTCGGGCTCTGTCGGGCTCTGTCGGGCTCTACTGGGCCCTGTCGGGCTCTGTCGGGCTCTGTCGGGCTCTGTCGGGCTCTACTGGGCTCTGTCGGGCTCTGTCGGGCTCTGTCGGGCTCTGTCGGGCTCTACTGGGCCCTGTCGGGCCCTGTCGGGCTCTGTCGGGCTCTGTCGGGCTCTGTCGGGTTCTGTCGGGCTCTACTGGGCCCTGTCGGGCTCTGTCGGGCCCTGTCGGGCTCTGTCGGGCTCTGTCGGGCTCTTCTGGGCCCTGTCGGGCTCTGTCGGGTTCTGTCGGGCCCTGTCGGGCCCTGTCGGGCCCTGTCGGGCCCTGTCGGGCTCTGTCGGGCTCTGTCGGGCTCTGTTGGGACCTGTCGGGCCCTGTCGAGCTCTGTCGGGCTCTGTCGGGCTCTGTCGGGTTCTACTGGGCTCTACTGGGCCCTGTCGGGCTCTGTCGGGCTCTGTCGGGCTCTGTCGGGCTCTGTCGGGCTCTACTGGTCTCTGTCGGGCTCTGTCGGGCCCGGTCGGGCCCTGTCGGGCCCTGTCGGGCTCTGTCGGGCCCTGTCGGGCCCTGTCGGGCTCTGTCGGGCTCTGTCGGGCTCTACTGGGCCCTGTCGGGCCCTGTCGGGCTCTGTCGGGCTCTGTCGGGCTCTGTCGGGCTCTGTCGAGCTCTACTGGGCTCTGTCGGGCCCTGTCGGGCCCTGTCGGGCTCTGTCGGGCTCTGTCGGGCTCTGTCGGGCTCTGTCGGGCTCTACTGGGCCCTGTCGGGCTCTGTCGGGCTCTGTCGGGCTCTGTCGGGCTCTACTGGGCTCTGTCGGGCTCTGTCGGGCTCTGTCGGGCTCTGTCGGGCTCTACTGGGCCCTGTCGGGCCCTGTCGGGCTCTGTCGGGCTCTGTCGGGCTCTGTCGGGCTCTACTGGGCCCTGTCGGGCTCTGTCGGGTTCTGTCGGGCTCTGTCGGGCTCTGTCGGGCTCTGTCGGGCTCTACTGGGCTCTACTGGGCTCTGTCGGGCTCTCTCGGGCTCTACTGGGCCCTGTCGGGCTCTGTCGGGCCCTGTCGGGCTCTGTCGGGCTCTGTCGGGCTCTGTCGGGCTCTTCTGGGCCCTGTCGGGCTCTGTCGGGCTCTGTCGGGCTCTTCTAGGCCCTGTCGGGCCCTGTCGGGCTCTGTCGGGCTCTGTCGGGCTCTGTCGGGCTCTACAGGGCCCTGTCGGGCCCTGTCGGGCTCTGTCGGGCTCTGTCGGGCTCTGTCGGGCTCTACTGGACTCTGTCGGGCTCTGTCGGGCTCTGTCGGGCTCTGTCGGGCTCTACTGGGCCCTGTCGGGCCCTGTCGGGCTCTGTCGGGCTCTGTCGGGCTCTGTCGGGCTCTACTGGGCCCTGTCGGGCTCTGTCGGGTTCTGTCGGGCTCTGTCGGGCTCTGTCGGGCTCTGTCGGGCTCTACTGGGCTCTACTGGGCTCTGTCGGGCTCTCTCGGGCTCTACTGGGCCCTGTCGGGCTCTGTCGGGCCCTGTCGGGCCCTGTCGGGCTCTGTCGGGCTCTGTCGGGCTCTGTCGGGCTCTGTCGAGCTCTACTGGGCTCTGTCGGGCTCTGTCGGGCTCTGTCGGGCCCTGTCGGGCCCTGTCGGGCTTTGTCGGGCTCTGTCGGGCTCTGTCGGGCTCTGTCGGGCTCTACTGGGCTCTGTCGGGCTCTGTCGGGCCCTGTCGGGCTCTGTCGGGCTCTGTCGGGCTCTACTGGGCCCTGTCCGGCTCTGTCGAGCTCTGTCGGGCCCTGTCGGGCTCTGTCGGGCTCTGTCGGGCTCTACTGGGCCCTGTCGGGCTCTGTCTGGTTCTGTCGGGCCCTGTCGGGCCCTGTCGGGCCCTGTCGGGCTCTGTCGGGCTCTGTCGGGCTCTGTTGGGACCTGTCGGGCCCTGTCGAGCTCTGTCGGGCTCTGTCGGGCTCTGTCGGGTTCTACTGGGCTCTACTGGGCCCTGTCGGGCTCTGTCGGGCTCTGTCGGGCTCTGTCGGGCTCTGTCGGGCTCTACTGGTCTCTGTCGGGCTCTGTCGGGCCCGGTCGGGCCCTGTCGGGCTCTGTCGGGCTCTGTCGGGCCCTGTCGGGCTCTCTCGGGCTCTGTCGGGCTCTGTCGGGCTCTACTGGGCCCTGTCGGGCCCTGTCGGGCTCTGTCGGGCTCTGTCGGGCTCTGTCGGGCTCTGTCGAGCTCTACTGGGCTCTGTCGGGCCCTGTCGGGCCCTGTCGGGCTCTGTCGGGCTCTGTCGGGCTCTGTCGGGCTCTGTCGGGCTCTACTGGGCCCTGTCGGGCTCTGTCGGGCTCTGTCGGGCTCTGTCGGGCTCTACTGGGCTCTGTCGGGCTCTGTCGGGCTCTGTCGGGCTCTGTCGGGCTCTACTGGGCCCTGTCGGGCCCTGTCGGGCTCTGTCGGGCTCTGTCGGGCTCTGTCGGGTTCTGTCGGGCTCTACTGGGCCCTGTCGGGCTCTGTCGGGCCCTGTCGGGCTCTGTCGGGCTCTGTCGGGCTCTGTCGGGCTCTTCTGGGCCCTGTCGGGCTCTGTCGGGCTCTGTCGGGCTCTTCTGGGCCCTGTCGGGCCCTGTCGGGCTCTGTCGGGCTCTGTCGGGCTCTACTGGGCTCTGTCGGGCTCTGTCGGGCTCTGTCGGGCTCTGTCGGGCTCTACTGGGCCCTGTCGGGCCCTGTCGGGCTCTGTCGGGCTCTGTCGGGCTCTGTCGGGCTCTACTGGGCCCTGTCGGGCTCTGTCGGGTTCTGTCGGGCTCTGTCGGGCTCTGTCGGGCTCTGTCGGGCTCTACTGGGCTCTACTGGGCTCTGTCGGGCTCTCTCGGGCTCTACTGGGCCCTGTCGGGCTCTGTCGGGCCCTGTCGGGCTCTGTCGGGCTCTGTCGGGCTCTGTCGGGCTCTTCTGGGCCCTGTCGGGCTCTGTCGGGCTCTGTCGGGCTCTTCTAGGCCCTGTCGGGCCCTGTCGGGCTCTGTCGGGCTCTGTCGGGCTCTGTCGGGCTCTACAGGGCCCTGTCGGGCCCTGTCGGGCTCTGTCGGGCTCTGTCGGGCTCTGTCGGGCTCTACTGGACTCTGTCGGGCTCTGTCGGGCTCTGTCGGGCTCTGTCGGGCTCTACTGGGCCCTGTCGGGCCCTGTCGGGCTCTGTCGGGCTCTGTCGGGCTCTGTCGGGCTCTACTGGGCCCTGTCGGGCTCTGTCGGGTTCTGTCGGGCTCTGTCGGGCTCTGTCGGGCTCTGTCGGGCTCTACTGGGCTCTACTGGGCTCTGTCGGGCTCTCTCGGGCTCTACTGGGCCCTGTCGGGCTCTGTCGGGCCCTGTCGGGCCCTGTCGGGCTCTGTCGGGCTCTGTCGGGCTCTGTCGGGCTCTGTCGAGCTCTACTGGGCTCTGTCGGGCTCTGTCGGGCTCTGTCGGGCCCTGTCGGGCCCTGTCGGGCTTTGTCGGGCTCTGTCGGGCTCTGTCGGGCTCTGTCGGGCTCTACTGGGCTCTGTCGGGCTCTGTCGGGCCCTGTCGGGCTCTGTCGGGCTCTGTCGGGCTCTACTGGGCCCTGTCCGGCTCTGTCGAGCTCTGTCGGGCCCTGTCGGGCTCTGTCGGGCTCTGTCGGGCTCTACTGGGCCCTGTCGGGCTCTGTCTGGTTCTGTCGGGCCCTGTCGGGCCCTGTCGGGCCCTGTCGGGCTCTGTCGGGCTCTGTCGGGCTCTGTTGGGACCTGTCGGGCCCTGTCGAGCTCTGTCGGGCTCTGTCGGGCTCTGTCGGGTTCTACTGGGCTCTACTGGGCCCTGTCGGGCTCTGTCGGGCTCTGTCGGGCTCTGTCGGGCTCTGTCGGGCTCTACTGGTCTCTGTCGGGCTCTGTCGGGCCCGGTCGGGCCCTGTCGGGCTCTGTCGGGCTCTGTCGGGCCCTGTCGGGCCCTGTCGGGCTCTGTCGGGCTCTGTCGGGCTCTACTGGGCCCTGTCGGGCCCTGTCGGGCTCTGTCGGGCTCTGTCGGGCTCTGTCGGGCTCTGTCGAGCTCTACTGGGCTCTGTCGGGCCCTGTCGGGCCCTGTCGGGCTCTGTCGGGCTCTGTCGGGCTCTGTCGGGCTCTGTCGGGCTCTACTGGGCCCTGTCGGGCTCTGTCGGGCTCTGTCGGGCTCTGTCGGGCTCTACTGGGCTCTGTCGGGCTCTGTCGGGCTCTGTCGGGCTCTGTCGGGCTCTACTGGGCCCTGTCGGGCCCTGTCGGGCTCTGTCGGGCTCTGTCGGGCTCTGTCGGGTTCTGTCGGGCTCTACTGGGCCCTGTCGGGCTCTGTCGGGCCCTGTCGGGCTCTGTCGGGCTCTGTCGGGCTCTGTCGGGCTCTTCTGGGCCCTGTCGGGCTCTGTCGGGCTCTGTCGGGCTCTTCTGGGCCCTGTCGGGCCCTGTCGGGCTCTGTCGGGCTCTGTCGGGCTCTGTCGGGCTCTACAGGGCCCTGTCGGGCCCTGTCGGGCTCTGTCGGGCTCTGTCGGGCTCTGTCGGGCTCTACTGGACTCTGTCGGGCTCTGTCGGGCTCTGTCGGGCTCTGTCGGGCTCTACTGGGCCCTGTCGGGCCCTGTCGGGCTCTGTCGGGCTCTGTCGGGCTCTGTCGGGCTCTACTGGGCCCTGTCGGGCTCTGTCGGGTTCTGTCGGGCTCTGTCGGGCTCTGTCGGGCTCTGTCGGGCTCTACTGGGCTCTACTGGGCTCTGTCGGGCTCTCTCGGGCTCTACTGGGCCCTGTCGGGCTCTGTCGGGCCCTGTCGGGCCCTGTCGGGCTCTGTCGGGCTCTGTCGGGCTCTGTCGGGCTCTACAGGGCCCTGTCGGGCCCTGTCGGGCTCTGTCGGGCTCTGTCGGGCTCTGTCGGGCTCTACTGGACTCTGTCGGGCTCTGTCGGGCTCTGTCGGGCTCTGTCGGGCTCTACTGGGCTCTGTCGGGCTCTGTCGGGCTCTGTCGGGCTCTACTGGGCCCTGTCGGGCCCTGTCGGGCTCTGTCGGGCTCTGTCGGGCTCTGTCGGGCTCAACTGGTCTCTGTCGGGCTCTGTCGGGTTCTGTCGGGCTCTGTCGGGCTCTGTCGGTCTCTGTCGGGCTCTACTGGGCTCTACTGGGCTCTGTCGGGCTCTGTCGGGCTCTACTGGGCCCTGTCGGGCTCTGTCGGGCTCTGTCGGACCCTGTCGGGCCCTGTCGGGCTCTGTCGGGCTCTGTCGGGCTCTGTCGGGTTCTGTCGGGCTCTGTCGGGCTCTGTCGGGCTCTGTCGGGCTCTTCTGGGCCCTGTCGGGCCCTGTCGGGCTCTGTCGGGCTCTGTCGGGCTCTGTCGGGCTCTACTGGGCCCTGTCGGGCCCTGTCGGGCCCTGTCGGGCTCTGTCGGGCTCTGTCGGGCTCTGTAGGGCTCTACTGGGCTCTGTCGGGCTCTGTCGGGTTCTATCGGGCTCTGTCGGGCTCTGTCGGGCTCTACTGGGCTCTGTCGGGCCCTGTCGGGCCCTGTCGGGCTCTGTCGGGCCCTGTCGGGCCCTGTCGGGCTCTGTCGGGCTCTGTCGGGCTCTGTCGGGCTCTACTGGGCTCTGTCGGGCCCTGTCGGGCTCTGTCGGGCCCTGTCGGGCCCTGTCGGGCTCTGTCGGGCTCTGTCGGGCTCTACTGGGCTCTACTGGGCTCTGTCGGGCTCTGTCGGGCTCTACTGGGCTCTGTCGGGCTCTGTCGGGCCCTGTCGGGCTCTGTCGGGCTCTGTCGGGCTCTACTGGGCCCTGTCGGGCTCTGTCGGGCTCTGTCGGTATCTGTCGGGCCCTGTCGGGCTCTGTCGGGCTCTGTCGGGCTCTGTCGGGCTCTGTCGGGCTCTACTGGGCTCTACTGTTCCCTGTCGGGCCCTGTCAGGCTCTGTCGGGCTCTGTCGGGCTCTACTGGGCTCTACTGTTCCCTGTCGGGCCCTGTCGGGCCCTGTCGGGCTCTGTCGGGCTCTGTCGGGCTCTGTCAGGCTCTACTGGGCCCTGTCGGGCTCTGGTGGGCTCTGTCGGTATCTGTCGGGCCCTGTCGGGCTCTGTCGGGCTCTGTCGGGCTCTGTCGGGCTCTGTCGGGCTCTGTCGGGCTCTACTGGGCTCTACTGTTCCCTGTCGGGCCCTGTCGGGCCCTGTCGGGCCCTGTCGGGCTCTGTCGGGCTCTGTCGGGCTCTGTCGGGCTCTACTGGGCCCTGTCGGGCTCTGTCGGGTTCTGTCGGGCTCTGTCGGGCTCTGTCGGGCTCTGTCGGGCTCTACTGGGCTCTACTGGGCTCTGTCGGGCTCTCTCGGGCTCTACTGGGCCCTGTCGGGCTCTGTCGGGCCCTGTCGGGCCCTGTCGGGCTCTGTCAGGCTCTGTCGGGCTCTGTCGGGCTCTGTCGAGCTCTACTGGGCTCTGTCGGGCTCTGTCGGGCTCTGTCGGGCCCTGTCGGGCCCTGTCGGGCTTTGTCGGGCTCTGTCGGGCTCTGTCGGGCTCTGTCGGGCTCTACTGGGCTCTGTCGGGCTCTGTCGGGCCCTGTCGGGCTCTGTCGGGCTCTGTCGGGCTCTACTGGGCCCTGTCCGGCTCTGTCGAGCTCTGTCGGGCCCTGTCGGGCTCTGTCGGGCTCTGTCGGGCTCTACTGGGCCCTGTCGGGCTCTGTCGGGTTCTGTCGGGCCCTGTCGGGCCCTGTCGGGCCCTGTCGGGCCCTGTCGGGCTCTGTCGGGCTCTGTCGGGCTCTGTTGGGACCTGTCGGGCCCTGTCGAGCTCTGTCGGGCTCTGTCGGGCTCTGTCGGGTTCTACTGGGCTCTACTGGGCCCTGTCGGGCTCTGTCGGGCTCTGTCGGGCTCTGTCGGGCTCTGTCGGGCTCTACTGGTCTCTGTCGGGCTCTGTCGGGCCCGGTCGGGCCCTGTCGGGCTCTGTCGGGCTCTGTCGGGCCCTGTCGGGCCCTGTCGGGCTCTGTCGGGCTCTGTCGGGCTCTACTGGGCCCTGTCGGGCCCTGTCGGGCTCTGTCGGGCTCTGTCGGGCTCTGTCGGGCTCTGTCGAGCTCTACTGGGCTCTGTCGGGCCCTGTCGGGCCCTGTCGGGCTCTGTCGGGCTCTGTCGGGCTCTGTCGGGCTCTGTCGGGCTCTACTGGGCCCTGTCGGGCTCTGTCGGGCTCTGTCGGGCTCTACTGGGCTCTGTCGGGCTCTGTCGGGCTCTGTCGGGCTCTGTCGGGCTCTACTGGGCCCTGTCGGGCCCTGTCGGGCTCTGTCGGGCTCTGTCGGGCTCTGTCGGGCTCTACTGGGCCCTGTCGGGCTCTGTCGGGTTCTGTCGGGCTCTGTCGGGCTCTGTCGGGCTCTGTCGGGCTCTACTGGGCTCTACTGGGCTCTGTCGGGCTCTCTCGGGCTCTACTGGGCCCTGTCGGGCTCTGTCGGGCCCTGTCGGGCTCTGTCGGGCTCTGTCGGGCTCTGTCGGGCTCTTCTGGGCCCTGTCGGGCTCTGTCGGGCTCTGTCGGGCTCTTCTGGGCCCTGTCGGGCCCTGTCGGGCTCTGTCGGGCTCTGTCGGGCTCTGTCGGGCTCTACTGGACTCTGTCGGGCTCTGTCGGGCTCTGTCGGGCTCTGTCGGGCTCTACTGGGCCCTGTCGGGCCCTGTCGGGCTCTGTCGGGCTCTGTCGGGCTCTGTCGGGCTCTACTGGGCCCTGTCGGGCTCTGTCGGGTTCTGTCGGGCTCTGTCGGGCTCTGTCGGGCTCTGTCGGGCTCTACTGGGCTCTACTGGGCTCTGTCGGGCTCTGTCGGGCTCTGTCGGGCTCTACAGGTCCCTGTCGGGCCCTGTCGGGCTCTGTCGGCTCTGTCGGGCTCTGTCGGGCTCTACTGGACTCTGTCGGGCTCTGTCGGGCTCTGTCGGGCTCTGTCGGGCTCTACTGGGCTCTGTCGGGCTCTGTCGGGCTCTGTCGGGCTCTACTGGGCCCTGTCGGGCCCTGTCGGGCTCTGTCGGGCTCTGTCGGGCTCTGTCGGGCTCAACTGGTCTCTGTCGGGCTCTGTCGGGTTCTGTCGGGCTCTGTCGGGCTCTGTCGGTCTCTGTCGGGCTCTACTGGGCTCTACTGGGCTCTGTCGGGCTCTGTCGGGCTCTACTGGGCCCTGTCGGGCTCTGTCGGGGATGTCGGACCCTGTCGGGCCCTGTCGGGCTCTGTCGGGCTCTGTCGGGCTCTGTCGGGTTCTGTCGGGCTCTGTCGGGCTCTGTCGGGCTCTTCTGGGCCCTGTCGGGCCCTGTCGGGCTCTGTCGGGCTCTGTCGGGCTCTGTCGGGCTCTACTGGGCCCTGTCGGGCCCTGTCGGGCCCTGTCGGGCTCTGTCGGGCTCTGTCGGGCTCTGTAGGGCTCTACTGGGCTCTGTCGGGCTCTGTCGGGTTCTATCGGGCTCTGTCGGGCTCTGTCGGGCTCTACTGGGCTCTGTCGGGCCCTGTCGGGCCCTGTCGGGCTCTGTCGGGCCCTGTCGGGCCCTGTCGGGCTCTGTCGGGCTCTGTCGGGCTCTGTCGGGCTCTACTGGGCTCTGTCGGGCCCTGTCGGGCTCTGTCGGGCCCTGTCGGGCCCTGTCGGGCTCTGTCGGGCTCTGTCGGGCTCTACTGGGCTCTACTGGGCTCTGTCGGGCTCTGTCGGGCTCTACTGGGCTCTGTCGGGCTCTGTCGGGCCCTGTCGGGCTCTGTCGGGCTCTGTCGGGCTCTACTGGGCCCTGTCGGGCTCTGGCGGGCCCTGTCGGTATCTGTCGGGCCCTGTCGGGCTCTGTCGGGCTCTGTCGGGCTCTGTCGGGCTCTGTCGGGCTCTACTGGGCTCTACTGTTCCCTGTCGGGCCCTGTCGGGCTCTGTCGGGCTCTGTCGGGCTCTACTGGGCTCTACTGTTCCCTGTCGGGCCCTGTCGGGCCCTGTCGGGCTCTGTCGGGCTCTGTCGGGCTCTGTCGAGCTCTACTGGGCTCTGTCGGGCTCTGTCGGGCTCTGTCGGGCTCTGTCGGGCCCTGTCGGGCCCTATTGGGCTTTGTCGGGCTCTGTCGGGCTCTGTCGGGCCCTGTCGGGCTCTACTGGGCTCTGTCGGGCTCTGTCGGGCCCTGTCGGGCTCTGTCGGGCTCTGTCGGGCTCTACTGGGCCCTGTCCGGCTCTGTCGAGCTCTGTCGGGCCCTGTCGGGCTCTGTCGGGCCCTGTCGGGCTCTGTCGGGCTCTGTCGGGCTCTACTGGGCCCTGTCGGGCTCTGTCGGGCTCTGTCGGGCTCTGTCGGGCTCTGTCCGGCTCTACTGGGCTCTGTCGGGCCCTGTCGGGCCCTGTCGGGCTCTGTCGGGCCCTGTCGGGACCTGTCGGGCTCTGTCGGGCTCTGTCGGGCTCTGTCGGGCTCTACTGGGCCCTGTCGGGCTCTGTCGGGCTCTGTCGGGCTCTGTCGGGCTCTGTCCGGCTCTACTGGGCTCTGTCGGGCCCTGTCGGGCCCTGTCGGGCTCTGTCGGGCCCTGTCGGGCCCTGTCGGGCTCTGTCGGGCTCTGTCGGGCTCTGTCGGGCTCTGTCGAGCTCTACTGGGCTCTGTCGGGCCCTGTCGGGCCCTGTCGGGCTCTGTCGGGCTCTGTCGGGCTCTGTCGGGCTCTGTCGGGCTCTACTGGGCCCTGTCGGGCTCTGTCGGGCTCTGTCGGGCTCTGTCGGGCTCTACTGGGCTCTGTCGGGCTCTCTCGGGCTCTACTGGGCCCTGTCGGGCTCTGTCGGGCCCTGTCGGGCTCTGTCGGGCTCTGTCGGGCTCTGTCGGGCTCTTCTGGGCCCTGTCGGGCTCTGTCGGGCTCTGTCGGGCTCTTCTGGGCCCTGTCAGGCCCTGTCGGGCTCTGTCGGGCTCTGTCGGGCTCTACAGGGCCCTGTCGGGCTCTGTCGGGCTCTGTCGGGCTCTACAGGGCCCTGTCGGGCCCTGTCGGGCTCTGTCGGGCTCTGTCGGGCTCTGTCGGGCTCTACTGGACTCTGTCGGGCTCTGTCGGGCTCTGTCGGGCTCTGTCGGGCTCTACTGGGCCCTGTCGGGCCCTGTCGGGCTCTGTCGGGTTCTGTCGGGCTCTGTCGGGCTCTGTCGGGCTCTGTCGGGCTCTACTGGGCTCTACTGGGCTCTGTCGGGCTCTCTCGGGCTCTACTGGGCCCTGTCGGGCTCTGTCGGGCCCTGTCGGGCCCTGTCGGGCTCTGTCGGGCTCTGTCGGGCTCTGTCGGGTTCTGTCGGGCTCTGTCGGGCTCTGTCGGGCTCTTCTGGGCCCTGTCGGGCCCTGTCGGGCTCTGTCGGGCTCTGTCGGGCTCTGTCGGGCTCTACTGGGCCCTGTCGGGCTCTCTCGGGCTCTACTGGGCTTTGTCGGGCTCTGTCAGGCTCTGTCGGGCCCTGTCGGGCTCTGTCGGGCTCTGTCGGGCTCTGTCGGGCTCTACTGGGCTCTGTCGGGTTCTGTCGGGCTTTGTCGGGCTCTACTGGGCCCTGTCGGGCCCTGTCGGGCTCTGTCGGGCTCTGTCGGGCTCTGTCGGGCTCAACTGGTCTCTGTCGGGCTCTGTCGGGTTCTGTCGGGCTCTGTCGGGCTCTGTCGGTCTCTGTCGGGCTCTACTGGGCTCTACTGGGCTCTGTCGGGCTCTGTCGGGCTCTACTGGGCCCTGTCGGGCTCTCTCGGGCTCTACTGGGCTTTGTCGGGCTCTGTCAGGCTCTGTCGGGCCCTGTCGGGCTCTGTCGGGCTCTGTCGGGCTCTGTCGGGCTCTACTGGGCTCTGTCGGGCTCTGTCGGGCTCTGTCGGGCTCTAGTGGGCCCTGTCGGGCCCTGTCGGGCTCTGTCGGGCTCTGTCGGGCTCTGTCGGGCTCAACTGGTCTCTGTCGGGCTCTGTCGGGTTCTGTCGGGCTCTGTCGGGCTCTGTCGGTCTCTGTCGGGCTCTACTGGGCTCTACTGGGCTCTATCGGGCTCTGTCGGGCTCTACTGGGCCCTGTCGGGCTCTGTCGGGCTCTGTCGGACCCTGTCGGGCCCTGTCGGGATCTGTCGGGTTCTGTGGGGCTCTGTCGGGCTCTGTCGGGCTCTGTCGGGCTCTTCTGGGCCCTGTCGGGCCCTGTTGGGCTCTGTCGGGCTCTGTCGGGCTCTGTCGGGCTCTGTCGGGCTCTACTGGGCCCTGTCGGGCCCTGTCGGGCCCTGTCGGGTTCTGTCGGTCTCTGTCGGGCTCTGTAGGGCTCTACTGGGCTCTGTCGGGCTCTGTCGGGTTCTATCGGGCTCTGTCGGGCTCTGTCGGGCTCTACTGGGCTCTGTCGGGCCCTGTCGGGCCCTGTCGGGCTCTGTCGGGCCCTGTCGGGCCCTGTCGGGCTCTACTGGGCTCTGTCGGGCCCTGTCGGGCTCTGTCGGGCCCTGTCGGGCCCTGTCGGGCTCTGTCGGGCTCTGTCGGGCTCTACTGGGCTCTACTGGGCTCTGTCGGGCTCTGTCGGGCTCTACTGGGTCCTGTCGGGCCCTGTCGGGCCCTGACGGGCTCTGTCGGGCTCTACTGGGCTCTGTCGGGCTCTGTCGGGCTCTGTCGGGCCCTGTCGGGCCCTGACGGGCTCTGTCGGGCTCTACTGGGCTCTGTCGGGTTCTGTCGGGCTCTGTCGGGCTCTGTCGGGCTCTGTCGGGCCCTGTCGGGCCCTGTCGGGCTCTGTCGGGCTCTGTCGGGCTCTACTGGGCCCTGTCGGGCCCTGTCGGGCCCTGTCGGGCTCTGTCGGGCTCTGTCGGGCTCTGTCGGGCTCTACTGGGCTCTACTAGGCTCTGTCGGGCTCTGTCGGGCTCTACTGGGCTCTGTCGGGCTCTGTCGGGCCCTGTCGGGCTCTGTCGGGCGCTGTCGGGCTCTACTGGGCTCTGTCGGGCTCTGTCGGGCTTTGTCGGGTTCTACTGGGCCCTGTCGGGCTCTGTCGGGCCCTGTCGGGCTCTGTCGGGCTCTGTCGGGCCCTGTCGGGCTCTGTCGGGCTCTGTCGGGCTCTGTCAGGCTCTACTGGGCTCTGTCGGGTTCTACTGGGCTCTACTGGGCCCTGTCGGGCTCTGTCGGGCTCTGTCGGGCTCTACTGGGCTCTGTCAGGCCCTGTCGGGCTCTGTCGGGCTCTGTCGGGCCCTGTCGGGATCTGTCGGGCTCTGTCGGGCTCTGTCGGTCCCTGTCGGGCTCTGTCGGGCTCTGTCGGGCTCTGTCGGGCTCTACTGGGCCCTGTCGGGCTCTGTCGGGCTCTGTCGGGCCCTGTCGGGCTCTGTCGGGCCCTGTCGGGCTCTGTCGGGCTCTGTCGGGCTGTATCGGGCTCTATCGGGCTCTACTGGGCTCTACTGGGCTCTGTCGGGCTCTGTCGGGCTCTGTCGGGCTCTACTGGGCCCTGTCGGGCCCTTTCGGGCTCTGTCGGGCTCTGTCGGGCTCTGTCGGGCTCTACTGGGCCCTATCGGGCCCTGTCGGGCTCTGTCGTGCCCTGTCGGGCCCTGTCGGGCTCTGTCGGGCCCTGTCGGGCTCTGTCGGGCCCTGTCGGGCCCTGTCGGGCTCTGTCGGGCTCTGTCGGGCCCTGTCGGGCTCTGTCGGGCTCTGTCGGGCTCTGTCGGGCTCTACTGGGCCCTGTCGGGCCCTGTCGGGCCCTGTCGGGCTCTGTCGGGCTCTGTCGGGCTCTGTCGGGCTCTACTGGGCTCTGTCGGGCCCTGTCGGGCCCTGTCGGGCTCTGTCGGGCTCTGTCTGGCCCTGTCGGGCCCTGTCGGGCTCTGTCGGGCTCTACTGGGCTCTGTCGGGCTCTGTCGGGCTTTGTCGGGCTCTGTCGGGCTCTACTGGGCCCTGTCGGGCTCTACTGGGCTCTGTCGGGCTCTGTCGGGCCCTGTCGGGCTCTGTCGGGCCCTGTCGGGCTCTGTCGGGCTCTGTCGGGCTGTATCGGGCTCTATCGGGCTCTACTGGGCTCTACTGGGCTCTGTCGGGCTCTGTCGGGCTCTGTCGGGCTCTACTGGGCCCTGTCGGGCCCTTTCGGGCTCTGTCGGGCTCTGTCGGGCTCTGTCGGGCTCTACTGGGCCCTATCGGGCCCTGTCGGGCTCTGTCGTGCCCTGTCGGGCCCTGTCGGGCTCTGTCGGGCCCTGTCGGGCTCTGTCGGGCCCTGTCGGGCCCTGTCGGGCTCTGTCGGGCTCTGTCGGGCCCTGTCGGGTTCTGTCGGGCTCTGTCGGGCTCTGTCGGGCTCTACTGGGCCCTGTCGGGCCCTGTCGGGCCCTGTCGGGCTCTGTCGGGCTCTGTCGGGCTCTGTCGGGCTCTACTGGGCTCTGTCGGGCCCTGTCGGGCCCTGTCGGGCTCTGTCGGGCTCTGTCTGGCCCTGTCGGGCCCTGTCGGGCTCTGTCGGGCTCTACTGGGCTCTGTCGGGCTCTGTCGGGCTTTGTCGGGCTCTGTCGGGCTCTACTGGGCCCTGTCGGGCTCTGTCGGGCCCTGTCGGGCTCTGTCGGGCTCTGTCGGGCCCTGTCGGGCTGTGTCGGGCTCTGTCGGGCTCTGTCGGGCTCTACTGGGCTCTGTCGGGTTCTACTGGGATCTACTGGGCCCTGTCGGGCTCTGTCGGGCTCTGTCGGGCCCTGTCGGGCTCTGTCGGGCTCTGTCGGGCCCTGTCGGGACCTGTCGGGCTCTGTCGGGCTCTGTCGGTCCCTGTCGGGCTCTCTCGGGCTCTGTCAGGCTCTGTCGGGCTCTACTGGGCCCTGTCGGGCTCTGTCGGGCTCTGTCGGGCTCTGTCGGGCCCTGTCGGGCTCTGTCGGGCTCTGTCGGGCTGTGTCGGGCTCTGTCGGGCTCTACTGGGCTCTACTGGGCTCTGTCGGGCTCTGTCGGGCTCTGTCGGGCTCTACTGGGCCCTGTCGGGCCCTGTCGGGCTCTGTCGGGCTCTGTCGGGCTCTGTCGGGCTCTACTGGGCCCTGTCGGGCCCTGTCGGGCCCTGTCGGGCTCTGTCGGGCTCTGTCGGGCTCTGTCGGGCTCTACTGGGCTCTGTCGGGCTCTGTCGGGTTCTGTCGGGCTCTGTCGGGCTCTGTCGGGCTCTACTGGGCCCTGTCGGGCCCTGTCGGGCTGTGTCGGGCTCTGTCGGGCTCTGTCGGGCTCTGTCGGGCTCTACTGGGCTCTGTCGGGCTCTGTCGGGTTCTGTCGGGCTCTGTCGGGCTCTGTCGGGCCCTGTCGGGCTCTGTCGGGCTCTGTCGGGCCCTGTCGGGCTCTGTCGGGCCCTGTCGGGCCCTGTCGGGCTCTGTCGGGCTCTGTCGGGCCCTGTCGGGCTCTGTCGGGCTCTGTCGGGCTCTACTGGGCCCTGTCGGGCCCTGTCGGGCTCTGTCGGGCTCTGTCGGGCTCTACTGGGCCCTGTCGGGCTCTGTCGGGCTCTGTCGGGCTCTGTCGGGCCCTGTCGGGCCCTGTCGGGCTCTGTCGGGCTCTGTCGGGCCCTGTCGGGCTCTACTGGGCTCTGTCGGGCTCTGTCGGGCTCTGTCGGGCTCTACTGGGCCCTGTCGGGCCCTGTCGGGCCCTGTCGGGCTCTGTCGGGCTCTGTCGGGCTCTGTCGGGCTCTACTGGGCTCTGTCGGGCCCTGTCGGGCCCTGTCGGGCTCTGTCGGGCTCTGTCTGGCCCTGTCGGGCCCTGTCGGGCTCTGTCGGGCTCTACTGGGCTCTGTCAGGCTCTGTCGGGCATTGTCGGGCTCTGTCGGGCTCTACTGGGCCCTGTCGGGCTCTGTCGGGCCCTGTCGGGCTCTGTCGGGCTCTGTCGGGCCCTGTCGGGCTGTGTCGGGCTCTGTCGGGCTCTGTCGGGCTCTACTGGGCTCTGTCGGGTTCTACTGGGATCTACTGGGCCCTGTCGGGCTCTGTCGGGCTCTGTCGGGCCCTGTCGGGCTCTGTCGGGCTCTGTCGGGCCCTGTCGGGACCTGTCGGGCTCTGTCGGGCTCTGTCGGTCCCTGTCGGGCTCTCTCGGGCTCTGTCAGGCTCTGTCGGGCTCTACTGGGCCCTGTCGGGCTCTGTCGGGCTCTGTCGGGCTCTGTCGGGCCCTGTCGGGCTCTGTCGGGCTCTGTCGGGCTGTGTCGGGCTCTGTCGGGCTCTACTGGGCTCTACTGGGCTCTGTCGGGCTCTGTCGGGCTCTGTTGGGCTCTACTGGGCCCTGTCGGGCCCTGTCGGGCTCTGTCGGGCTCTGTCGGGCTCTGTCGGGCTCTACTGGGCCCTGTCGGGCCCTGTCGGGCCCTGTCGGGCTCTGTCGGGCTCTGTCGGGCTCTGTCGGGCTCTACTGGGCTCTGTCGGGCTCTGTCGGGTTCTGTCGGGCTCTGTCGGGCTCTGTCGGGCTCTACTGGGCCCTGTCGGGCCCTGTCGGGCTGTGTCGGGCTCTGTCGGGCTCTGTCGGGCTCTGTCGGGCTCTACTGGGCTCTGTCGGGCTCTGTCGGGTTCTGTCGGGCTCTGTCGGGCTCTGTCGGGCCCTGTCGGGCTCTGTCGGGCTCTGTCGGGCCCTGTCGGGCTCTGTCGGGCCCTGTCGGGCCCTGTCGGGCTCTGTCGGGCTCTGTCGGGCCCTGTCGGGCTCTGTCGGGCTCTGTCGGGCTCTACTGGGCCCTGTCGGGCCCTGTCGGGCTCTGTCGGGCTCTGTCGGGCTCTACTGGGCCCTGTCGGGCTCTGTCGGGCTCTGTCGGGCTCTGTCGGGCCCTGTCGGGCCCTGTCGGGCTCTGTCGGGCTCTGTCGGGCCCTGTCGGGCTCTACTGGGCTCTGTCGGGCTCTGTCGGGCTCTGTCGGGCTCTACTGGGCCCTGTCGGGCCCTGTCGGGCCCTGTCGGGCTCTGTCGGGCTCTGTCGGGCTCTGTCGGGCTCTACTGGGCTCTGTCGGGCCCTGTCGGGCCCTGTCGGGCTCTGTCGGGCTCTGTCTGGCCCTGTCGGGCCCTGTCGGGCTCTGTCGGGCTCTACTGGGCTCTGTCGGGCTCTGTCGGGCTTTGTCGGGCTCTGTCGGGCTCTACTGGGCCCTGTCGGGCTCTGTCGGGCCCTGTCGGGCTCTGTCGGGCTCTGTCGGGCCCTGTCGGGCTGTGTCGGGCTCTGTCGGGCTCTGTCGGGCTCTACTGGGCTCTGTCGGGTTCTACTGGGATCTACTGGGCCCTGTCGGGCTCTGTCGGGCTCTGTCGGGCCCTGTCGGGCTCTGTCGGGCTCTGTCGGGCCCTGTCGGGACCTGTCGGGCTCTGTCGGGCTCTGTCGGTCCCTGTCGGGCTCTCTCGGGCTCTGTCAGGCTCTGTCGGGCTCTACTGGGCCCTGTCGGGCTCTGTCGGGCTCTGTCGGGCTCTGTCGGGCCCTGTCGGGCTCTGTCGGGCTCTGTCGGGCTGTGTCGGGCTCTGTCGGGCTCTACTGGGCTCTACTGGGCTCTGTCGGGCTCTGTCGGGCTCTGTCGGGCTCTACTGGGCCCTGTCGGGCCCTGTCGGGCTCTGTCGGGCTCTGTCGGGCTCTGTCGGGCTCTACTGGGCCCTGTCGGGACCTGTCGGGCCCTGTCGGGCTCTGTCGGGCTCTGTCGGGCTCTGTCGGGCTCTACTGGGCTCTGTCGGGCTCTGTCGGGTTCTGTCGGGCTCTGTCGGGCTCTGTCGGGCTCTACTGGGCCCTGTCGGGCCCTGTCGGGCCCTGTCGGGCTCTGTCGGGCTCTGTCGGGCTCTGTCGGGCTCTACTGGGCTCTGTCGGGCTCTGTCGGGCCCTGTCGGGCTCTGTCGGGCCCTGTCGGGCCCTGTCGGGCTCTGTCGGGCCCTGTCGGGCCCTGTCGGGCTCTGTCGGGCTCTGTCGGGCCCTGTCGGGCTCGGTCGGGCTCTGTCGGGCTCTACTGGGCCCTGTCGGGCCCTGTCGGGCCCTGTCGGGCTCTGTCGGGCTCTGTCGGGTTCTGTCGGGCTCTACTGGGCTCTGTCGGGCCCTGTCGGGCCCTGTCGGGCTCTGTCGGGCTCTGTCGGGCCCTGTCGGGCCCTGTCGGGCTCTGTCGGGCTCTGTCGGGCTCTACTGGGCTCTGTCGGGCTCTGTCGGGCTCTGTCGGGCTCTGTCGGGCTCTACTGGGCCCTGTCGGGCTCTGTCGGGCTCTGTCGGGCTCTGTCGGGCCCTGTCGGGCCCTGTCGGGCTCTGTCGGGCTCTGTCGGGCCCTGTCGGGCTCTACTGGGCTCTGTCGGGCTCTGTCGGGCTCTGTCGGGCTCTACTGGGCCCTGTCGGGCTCTGTCGGGCTCTGTGGGGCCCTGTCGGGCTCTATCGGGCTCTGTCGGGCTCTATCGGGCCCTGTCGGGCTCTGTCGGGCCCTGTCGGGCTCTGTCGGGCTCTGTCGGGCTCTGTCGGGTTCTGTCGGGCTCTGTCGGGCTCTGTCGGGCTCTTCTGGGCCCTGTCGGGCCCTGTCGGGCTCTGTCGGGCTCTGTCGGGCTCTGTCGGGCTCTACTGGGCCCTGTCGGGACCTGTCGGGCCCTGTCGGACTCTGTCGGGCTCTGTCGGGCTCTGTCGGGCTCTACTGGGCTCTGTCGGGCTCTGTCGGGTTCTGTCGGGCTCTGTCGGGCTCTGTCGGGCTCTACTGGGATCTGTCGGGCCCTGTCGGGCCCTGTCGGGCTCTGTCGGGCCCTGTCGGGCCCTGTCGGGCTCTGTCGGGCTCTGTCGGGCTCTACTGGGCCCTGTCGGGCCCTGTCGGGCTCTGTCGGGCCCTGTCGGGCCCTGTCGGGCTCTGTCGGGCTCTGTCGGGCTCTGTCGGGCTCTACTGGGCTCTACTGGGCTCTGTCGGGCTCTACTGGGCCCTGTCGGGCCCTGTCGGGCTCTGTCGCGCTCTGTCGGGCTCTGTCGGGCTCTGTCGGGCTCTACTGGGCTCTGTCGGGCCCTGTCGGGCCCTGTCGGGCTCTGTCGGGCTCTGTCTGGCCCTGTCGGGCCCTGTCGGGCTCTGTCGGGCTCTACTGGGCTCTGTCGGGCTCTGTCGGGCTTTGTCGGGCTCTGTCGGGCTCTACTGGGCCCTGTCGGGCTCTGTCGGGCCCTGTCGGGCTCTGCCGGGCTCTGTCGGGCCCTGTCGGGCTGTGTCGGGCTCTGTCGGGCTCTGTCGGGCTCTACTGGGCTCTGTCGGGTTCTACTGGGATCTACTGGGCCCTGTCGGGCTCTGTCGGGCTCTGTCGGGCCCTGTCGGGCTCTGTCGGGCTCTGTCGGGCCCTGTCGGGACCTGTCGGGCTCTGTCGGGCTCTGTCGGTCCCTGTCGGGCTCTCTCGGGCTCTGTCAGGCTCTGTCGGGCTCTACTGGGCCCTGTCGGGCTCTGTCGGGCTCTGTCGGGCTCTGTCGGGCCCTGTCGGGCTCTGTCGGGCTCTGTCGGGCTGTGTCGGGCTCTGTCGGGCTCTACTGGGCTCTACTGGGCTCTGTCGGGCTCTGTCGGGCTCTGTCGGGCTCTACTGGGCCCTGTCGGGCCCTGTCGGGCTCTGTCGGGCTCTGTCGGGCTCTGTCGGGCTCTACTGGGCCCTGTCGGGACCTGTCGGGCCCTGTCGGGCTCTGTCGGGCTCTGTCGGGCTCTGTCGGGCTCTACTGGGCTCTGTCGGGCTCTGTCGGGTTCTGTCGGGCTCTGTCGGGCTCTGTCGGGCTCTACTGGGCCCTGTCGGGCCCTGTCGGGCCCTGTCGGGCTCTGTCGGGCTCTGTCGGGCTCTGTCGGGCTCTACTGGGCTCTGTCGGGCTCTGTCGGGTTCTGTCGGGCTCTGTCGGGCTCTGTCGGGCCCTGTCGGGCTCTGTCGGGCTCTGTCGGGCCCTGTCGGGCTCTGTCGGGCCCTGTCGGGCCCTGTCGGGCTCTGTCGGGCTCTGTCGGGCCCTGTCGGGCTCTGTCGGGCTCTGTCGGGCTCTACTGGGCCCTGTCGGGCCCTGTCGGGCCCTGTCGGGCTCTGTCGGGCTCTGTCGGGCCCTGTCGGGCCCTGTCGGGCTCTGTCGGGCTCTGTCGGGCTCTACTGGGCCCTGTCGGGCCCTGTCGGGCTCTGTCGGGTTCTGTCGGGCTCTACTGGGCTCTGTCGGGCCCTGTCGGGCCCTGTCGGGCTCTGTCGGGCTCTGTCGGGCCCTGTCGGGCCCTGTCGGGCTCTGTCGGGCTCTGTCGGGCTCTACTGGGCTCTGTCGGGCTCTGTCGGGCTCTGTCGGGCTCTGTCGGGCTCTGTCGGGCTCTACTGGGCCCTGTCGGGCTCTGTCGGGCTCTGTCGGGCTCTGTCGGGCCCTGTCGGGCCCTTTCGGGTTCTGTTGGGCTCTGTCGGGCCCTGTCGGGCTCTACTGGGCTCTGTCGGGCTCTGTCGGGCTCTGTCGGGCTCTACTGGGCCCTGTCGGGCCCTGTCGGGCCCTGTCGGGCTCTGTCGGGCTCTGTCGGGCTCTGTCGGGCTCTACTGGGCTCTGTCGGGCCCTGTCGGGCCCTGTCGGGCTCTGTCGGGCTCTGTCTGGCCCTGTCGGGCCCTGTCGGGCTCTGTCGGGCTCTACTGGGCTCTGTCGGGCTCTGTCGGGCTTTGTCGGGCTCTGTCGGGCTCTACTGGGCCCTGTCGGGCTCTGTCGGGCCCTGTCGGGCTCTGTCGGGCTCTGTCGGGTCCTGTCGGGCTGTGTCGGGCTCTGTCGGGCTCTGTCGGGCTCTACTGGGCTCTGTCGGGTTCTACTGGGATCTACTGGGCCCTGTCGGGCTCTGTCGGGCTCTGTCGGGCCCTGTCGGGCTCTGTCGGGCTCTGTCGGGCCCTGTCGGGACCTGTCGGGCTCTGTCGGGCTCTGTCGGTCCCTGTCGGGCTCTCTCGGGCTCTGTCAGGCTCTGTCGGGCTCTACTGGGCCCTGTCGGGCTCTGTCGGGCTCTGTCGGGCTCTGTCGGGCCCTGTCGGGCTCTGTCGGGCTCTGTCGGGCTGTGTCGGGCTCTGTCGGGCTCTACTGGGCTCTACTGGGCTCTGTCGGGCTCTGTCGGGCTCTGTCGGGCTCTACTGGGCCCTGTCGGGCCCTGTCGGGCTCTGTCGGGCTCTGTCGGGCTCTGTCGGGCTCTACTGGGCCCTGTCGGGACCTGTCGGGCCCTGTCGGGCTCTGTCGGGCTCTGTCGGGCTCTGTCGGGCTCTACTGGGCTCTGTCGGGCTCTGTCGGGTTCTGTCGGGCTCTGTCGGGCTCTGTCGGGCTCTACTGGGCCCTGTCGGGCTCTGTCGGGTTCTGTCGGGCTCTGTCGGGCCCTGTCGGGCCCTGTCGGGCTCTGTCGGGCTCTGTCGGGCCCTGTCGGGCTCTGTCGGGCTCTGTCGGGCTCTACTGGGCCCTGTCGGGCCCTGTCGGGCCCTGTCGGGCTCTGTCGGGCTCTGTCGGGTTCTGTCGGGCTCTACTGGGCTCTGTCGGGCCCTGTCGGGCCCTGTCGGGCTCTGTCGGGCTCTGTCGGGCCCTGTCGGGCCCTGTCGGGCTCTGTCGGGCTCTGTCGGGCTCTACTGGGCTCTGTCGGGCTCTGTCGGGCTCTGTCGGGCTCTGTCGGGCTCTGTCGGGCTCTACTGGGCCCTGTCGGGCTCTGTCGGGCTCTGTCGGGCTCTGTCGGGCCCTGTCGGGCCCTGTCGGGCTCTGTCGGGCTCTGTCGGGCCCTGTCGGGCTCTACTGGGCTCTGTCGGGCTCTGTCGGGCTCTGTCGGGCTCTACTGGGCCCTGTCGGGCTCTGTCGGGCTCTGTGGGGCTCTGTCGGGCTCTATCGGGCCCTGTCGGGCTCTGTCGGGCCCTGTCGGGCTCTGTCGGGCTCTGTCGGGCTCTGTCGGGTTCTGTCGGGCTCTGTCGGGCTCTGTCGGGCTCTTCTGGGCCCTGTCGGGCCCTGTCGGGCTCTGTCGGGCTCTGTCGGGCTCTGTCGGGCTCTACTGGGCCCTGTCGGGACCTGTCGGGCCCTGTCGGAATCTGTCGGGCTCTGTCGGGCTCTGTCGGGCTCTACTGGGCTCTGTCGGGCTCTGTCGGGTTCTGTCGGGCTCTGTCGGGCTCTGTCGGGCTCTACTGGGATCTGTCGGGCCCTGTCGGGCCCTGTCGGGCTCTGTCGGGCCCTGTCGGGCCCTGTCGGGCTCTGTCGGGCTCTGTCGGGCTCTACTGGGCCCTGTCGGGCCCTGTCGGGCTCTGTCGGGCCCTGTCGGGCCCTGTCGGGCTCTGTCGGGCTCTGTCGGGCCCTGTCAGGCTCTGTCGGGCTCTGTCGGGCTCTGTCGGGCTCTACTGGGCTCTGTCGGGCTCTGTCGGGCTCTGTCGGGCCCTGTCGGGCTCTGTCGCGCTCTGTCGGGCTCTGTCGGGCTCTGTCGGGCCCTGTCGGGCTCTGTCGGGCTCTACTGGGCTCTGTCGGGCTCTGTCGGGCTTTGTCGGGCTCTGTCGGGCTCTACTGGGCCCTGTCGGGCCCTGATGGGCTCTGTCGGGCTCTGCTGGGCTCTGTCGGGCTCTGTCGGGTTCTGTCGGGCTCTGTCGGGCTCTGTCGGGCTCTACTGGGCTCTGTCGGGCCCTGTCGGGCCCTGTCGGGCTCTGTCGGGCTCTGTCGGGCTCTGTCGGGCTCTACTGGGCCCTGTCGGGCCCTGTCGGGCTCTGTCGGGCCCTGTCGGGCCCTGTCGGGCTCTGTCGGGCTCTGTCGGGCCCTGTCGGGCTCTGTCGGGCTCTGTCGGGCTCTACTGGGCCCTGTCGGGCCCTGTCGGGCTCTGTCGGGCTCTGTCGGGCTCTACTGGGCCCTGTCGGGCTCTGTCGGGCTCTGTCGGGCTCTGTCGGGCCCTGTCGGGCCCTGTCGGGCTCTGTCGGGCTCTGTCGGGCCCTGTCGGGCTCTACTGGGCTCTGTCGGGCTCTGTCGGGCTCTGTCGGGCTCTACTGGGCCCTGTCGGGCCCTGTCGGGCCCTGTCGGGCTCTGTCGGGCTCTGTCGGGCTCTGTCGGGCTCTACTGGGCTCTGTCGGGCCCTGTCGGGCCCTGTCGGGCTCTGTCGGGCTCTGTCTGGCCCTGTCGGGCCCTGTCGGGCTCTGTCGGGCTCTACTGGGCTCTGTCGGGCTCTGTCGGGCTTTGTCGGGCTCTGTCGGGCTCTACTGGGCCCTGTCGGGCTCTGTCGGGCCCTGTCGGGCTCTGTCGGGCTCTGTCGGGCCCTGTCGGGCTGTGTCGGGCTCTGTCGGGCTCTGTCGGGCTCTACTGGGCTCTGTCGGGTTCTACTGGGATCTACTGGGCCCTGTCGGGCTCTGTCGGGCTCTGTCGGGCCCTGTCGGGCTCTGTCGGGCTCTGTCGGGCCCTGTCGGGACCTGTCGGGCTCTGTCGGGCTCTGTCGGTCCCTGTCGGGCTCTCTCGGGCTCTGTCAGGCTCTGTCGGGCTCTACTGGGCCCTGTCGGGCTCTGTCGGGCTCTGTCGGGCTCTGTCGGGCCCTGTCGGGCTCTGTCGGGCTCTGTCGGGCTGTGTCGGGCTCTGTCGGGCTCTACTGGGCTCTACTGGGCTCTGTCGGGCTCTGTCGGGCTCTGTCGGGCTCTACTGGGCCCTGTCGGGCCCTGTCGGGCTCTGTCGGGCTCTGTCGGGCTCTGTCGGGCTCTACTGGGCCCTGTCGGGACCTGTCGGGCCCTGTCGGGCTCTGTCGGGCTCTGTCGGGCTCTGTCGGGCTCTACTGGGCTCTGTCGGGCTCTGTCGGGTTCTGTCGGGCTCTGTCGGGCTCTGTCGGGCTCTACTGGGCCCTGTCGGGCCCTGTCGGGCCCTGTCGGGCTCTGTCGGGCTCTGTCGGGCTCTGTCGGGCTCTACTGGGCTCTGTCGGGCTCTGTCGGGTTCTGTCGGGCTCTGTCGGGCTCTGTCGGGCCCTGTCGGGCTCTGTCGGGCCCTGTCGGGCCCTGTCGGGCTCTGTCGGGCCCTGTCGGGCCCTGTCGGGCTCTGTCGGGCTCTGTCGGGCCCTGTCGGGCTCGGTCGGGCTCTGTCGGGCTCTACTGGGCCCTGTCGGGCCCTGTCGGGCCCTGTCGGGCTCTGTCGGGCTCTGTCGGGTTCTGTCGGGCTCTACTGGGCTCTGTCGGGCTCTGTCGGGCCCTGTCGGGCCCTGTCGGGCTCTGTCGGGCTCTGTCGGGCTCTACTGGGCTCTGTCGGGCTCTGTCGGGCTCTGTCGGGCTCTACTGGGCCCTGTCGGGCTCTGTCGGGCTCTGTCGGGCTCTGTCGGGCCCTGTCGGGCCCTGTCGGGCTCTGTCGGGCTCTGTCGGGCCCTGTCGGGCTCTACTGGGCTCTGTCGGGCTCTGTCGGGCTCTGTCGGGCTCTACTGGGCCCTGTCGGGCTCTGTCGGGCTCTGTGGGGCCCTGTCGGGCTCTATCGGGCTCTGTCGGGCTCTATCGGGCCCTGTCGGGCTCTGTCGGGCCCTGTCGGGCTCTGTCGGGCTCTGTCGGGCTCTGTCGGGTTCTGTCGGGCTCTGTCGGGCTCTGTCGGGCTCTTCTGGGCCCTGTCGGGCCCTGTCGGGCTCTGTCGGGCTCTGTCGGGCTCTGTCGGGCTCTACTGGGCCCTGTCGGGACCTGTCGGGCCCTGTCGGACTCTGTCGGGCTCTGTCGGGCTCTGTCGGGCTCTACTGGGCTCTGTCGGGCTCTGTCGGGTTCTGTCGGGCTCTGTCGGGCTCTGTCGGGCTCTACTGGGATCTGTCGGGCCCTGTCGGGCCCTGTCGGGCTCTGTCGGGCCCTGTCGGGCCCTGTCGGGCTCTGTCGGGCTCTGTCGGGCTCTACTGGGCCCTGTCGGGCCCTGTCGGGCTCTGTCGGGCCCTGTCGGGCCCTGTCGGGCTCTGTCGGGCTCTGTCGGGCTCTGTCGGGCTCTACTGGGCTCTACTGGGCTCTGTCGGGCTCTACTGGGCCCTGACGGGCCCTGTCGGGCTCTGTCGCGCTCTGTCGGGCTCTGTCGGGCTCTGTCGGGCTCTACTGGGCTCTGTCGGGCCCTGTCGGGCCCTGTCGGGCTCTGTCGGGCTCTGTCTGGCCCTGTCGGGCCCTGTCGGGCTCTGTCGGGCTCTACTGGGCTCTGTCGGGCTCTGTCGGGCTTTGTCGGGCTCTGTCGGGCTCTACTGGGCCCTGTCGGGCTCTGTCGGGCCCTGTCGGGCTCTGTCGGGCTCTGTCGGGCCCTGTCGGGCTGTGTCGGGCTCTGTCGGGCTCTGTCGGGCTCTACTGGGCTCTGTCGGGTTCTACTGGGATCTACTGGGCCCTGTCGGGCTCTGTCGGGCTCTGTCGGGCCCTGTCGGGCTCTGTCGGGCTCTGTCGGGCCCTGTCGGGACCTGTCGGGCTCTGTCGGGCTCTGTCGGTCCCTGTCGGGCTCTCTCGGGCTCTGTCAGGCTCTGTCGGGCTCTACTGGGCCCTGTCGGGCTCTGTCGGGCTCTGTCGGGCTCTGTCGGGCCCTGTCGGGCTCTGTCGGGCTCTGTCGGGCTGTGTCGGGCTCTGTCGGGCTCTACTGGGCTCTACTGGGCTCTGTCGGGCTCTGTCGGGCTCTGTCGGGCTCTACTGGGCCCTGTCGGGCCCTGTCGGGCTCTGTCGGGCTCTGTCGGGCTCTGTCGGGCTCTACTGGGCCCTGTCGGGACCTGTCGGGCCCTGTCGGGCTCTGTCGGGCTCTGTCGGGCTCTGTCGGGCTCTACTGGGCTCTGTCGGGCTCTGTCGGGTTCTGTCGGGCTCTGTCGGGCTCTGTCGGGCTCTACTGGGCCCTGTCGGGCCCTGTCGGGCCCTGTCGGGCTCTGTCGGGCTCTGTCGGGCTCTGTCGGGCTCTACTGGGCTCTGTCGGGCTCTGTCGGGTTCTGTCGGGCTCTGTCGGGCTCTGTCGGGCCCTGTCGGGCTCTGTCGGGCTCTGTCGGGCTCTGTCGGGCCCTGTCGGGCCCTGTCGGGCTCTGTCGGGCTCTGTCGGGCTCTACTGGGCCCTGTCGGGCCCTGTCGGGCTCTGTCGGGTTCTGTCGGGCTCTACTGGGCTCTGTCGGGCCCTGTCGGGCCCTGTCGGGCTCTGTCGGGCTCTGTCGGGCCCTGTCGGGCCCTGTCGGGCTCTGTCGGGCTCTGTCGGGCTCTACTGGGCTCTGTCGGGCTCTGTCGGGCTCTGTCGGGCTCTGTCGGGCTCTGTCGGGCTCTACTGGGCCCTGTCGGGCTCTGTCGGGCTCTGTCGGGCTCTGTCGGGCCCTGTCGGGCCCTGTCGGGCTCTGTCGGGCTCTGTCGGGCCCTGTCGGGCTCTACTGGGCTCTGTCGGGCTCTGTCGGGCTCTGTCGGGCTCTACTGGGCCCTGTCGGGCCCTGTCGGGCCCTGTCGGGCCCTGTCGGGCTCTGTCGGGCTCTGTCGGGCTCTACTGGGCTCTGTCGGGCCCTGTCGGGCCCTGTCGGGCTCTGTCGGGCTCTGTCTGGCCCTGTCGGGCCCTGTCGGGCTCTGTCGGGCTCTACTGGGCTCTGTCGGGCTCTGTCGGGCTTTGTCGGGCTCTGTCGGGCTCTACTGGGCCCTGTCGGGCTCTGTCGGGCCCTGTCGGGCTCTGTCGGGCTCTGTCGGGCCCTGTCGGGCTGTGTCGGGCTCTGTCGGGCTCTGTCGGGCTCTACTGGGCTCTGTCGGGTTCTACTGGGATCTACTGGGCCCTGTCGGGCTCTGTCGGGCTCTGTCGGGCCCTGTCGGGCTCTGTCGGGCTCTGTCGGGCCCTGTCGGGACCTGTCGGGCTCTGTCGGGCTCTGTCGGTCCCTGTCGGGCTCTCTCGGGCTCTGTCAGGCTCTGTCGGGCTCTACTGGGCCCTGTCGGGCTCTGTCGGGCTCTGTCGGGCTCTGTCGGGCCCTGTCGGGCTCTGTCGGGCTCTGTCGGGCTGTGTCGGGCTCTGTCGGGCTCTACTGGGCTCTACTGGGCTCTGTCGGGCTCTGTCGGGCTCTGTCGGGCTCTACTGGGCCCTGTCGGGCCCTGTCGGGCTCTGTCGGGCTCTGTCGGGCTCTGTCGGGCTCTACTGGGCCCTGTCGGGACCTGTCGGGCCCTGTCGGGCTCTGTCGGGCTCTGTCGGGCTCTGTCGGGCTCTACTGGGCTCTGTCGGGCTCTGTCGGGTTCTGTCGGGCTCTGTCGGGTTCTGTCGGGCTCTACTGGGCCCTGTCGGGCTCTGTCGGGTTCTGTCGGGCTCTGTCGGGCCCTGTCGGGCCCTGTCGGGCTCTGTCGGGCTCTGTCGGGCCCTGTCGGGCTCTGTCGGGCTCTGTCGGGCTCTACTGGGCCCTGTCGGGCCCTGTCGGGCCCTGTCGGGCTCTGTCGGGCTCTGTCGGGTTCTGTCGGGCTCTACTGGGCTCTGTCGGGCCCTGTCGGGCCCTGTCGGGCTCTGTCGGGCTCTGTCGGGCCCTGTCGGGCCCTGTCGGGCTCTGTCGGGCTCTGTCGGGCTCTACTGGGCTCTGTCGGGCTCTGTCGGGCTCTGTCGGGCTCTGTCGGGCTCTACTGGGCCCTGTCGGGCTCTGTCGGGCTCTGTCGGGCTCTGTCGGGCCCTGTCGGGCCCTGTCGGGCTCTGTCGGGCTCTGTCGGGCCCTGTCGGGCTCTACTGGGCTCTGTCGGGCTCTGTCGGGCTCTGTCGGGCTCTACTGGGCCCTGTCGGGCTCTGTCGGGCTCTGTGGGGCTCTGTCGGGCTCTATCGGGCCCTGTCGGGCTCTGTCGGGCCCTGTCGGGCTCTGTCGGGCTCTGTCGGGCTCTGTCGGGTTCTGTCGGGCTCTGTCGGGCTCTGTCGGGCTCTTCTGGGCCCTGTCGGGCCCTGTCGGGCTCTGTCGGGCTCTGTCGGGCTCTGTCGGGCTCTACTGGGCCCTGTCGGGACCTGTCGGGCCCTGTCGGAATCTGTCGGGCTCTGTCGGGCTCTGTCGGGCTCTACTGGGCTCTGTCGGGCTCTGTCGGGTTCTGTCGGGCTCTGTCGGGCTCTGTCGGGCTCTACTGGGATCTGTCGGGCCCTGTCGGGCCCTGTCGGGCTCTGTCGGGCCCTGTCGGGCCCTGTCGGGCTCTGTCGGGCTCTGTCGGGCTCTACTGGGCCCTGTCGGGCCCTGTCGGGCTCTGTCGGGCCCTGTCGGGCCCTGTCGGGCTCTGTCGGGCTCTGTCGGGCCCTGTCGGGCTCTGTCGGGCTCTGTCGGGCTCTGTCGGGCTCTACTGGGCTCTACTGGGCTCTGTCGGGCTCTGTCGGGCTCTGTCGGGCCCTGTCGGGCTCTGTCGCGCTCTGTCGGGCTCTGTCGGGCTCTGTCGGGCCCTGTCGGGCTCTGTCGGGCTCTACTGGGCTCTGTCGGGCTCTGTCGGGCTTTGTCGGGCTCTGTCGGGCTCTACTGGGCCCTGTCGGGACCTGATGGGCTCTGTCGGGCTCTGCTGGGCTCTGTCGGGCTCTGTCGGGTTCTGTCGGGCTCTGTCGGGCTCTGTCGGGCTCTACTGGGCTCTGTCGGGCCCTGTCGGGCCCTGTCGGGCTCTGTCGGGCTCTGTCGGGCTCTGTCGGGCTCTACTGGGCCCTGTCGGGCCCTGTCGGGCTCTGTCGGGCCCTGTCGGGCCCTGTCGGGCTCTGTCGGGCTCTGTCGGGCCCTGTCGGGCTCTGTCGGGCTCTGTCGGGCTCTGTCGGGCTCTACTGGGCTCTACTGGGCTCTGTCGGGCTCTGTCGGGCTCTACTGGGCCCTGTCGGGCCCTGTCGGGCCCTGACGGGCTCTGTCGGGCTCTACTGGGCTCTGTCGGGCTCTGTCGGGCCCTGTCGGGCTCTGTCGGGCTCTACTGGGCTCTGTCGGGCTCTGTCGGGCTTTGTCGGGCTCTGTCGGGCTCTACTGGGCCCTGTCGGGCTCTGTCGGGCCCTGTCGGGCTCTGTCGGGCTCTGTCGGGCCCTGTCGGGCTCTGTCGGGCTCTGTCGGGCTCTGTCGGGCTCTACTGGGCTCTGTCGGGCTCTACTGGGCCCTGTCGGGCTCTGTCGGGCTCTGTCGGGCTCTGTCGGGCCCTGTCGGGACCTGTCGGGCTCTGTCGGGCTCTGTCGGTCCCTGTCGGGCTCTGTCGGGCTCTGTCGGGCTCTGTCGGGCTCTACTGGGCACTGTCGGGCTCTGTCGGGCTCTGTGGGGCCCTGTCGGGCTCTGTCGGGCCCTGTCGGGCCCTGTCGGGCTCTGTCGGGCTCTGTCGGGCTGTGTCGGGCTCTGTCGGGCTCTACTGGGCGCTACTGGGCTCTGTCGGGCTCTGTCGGGCTCTGTCGGGCTCTACTGGGCCCTGTCGGGCCCTGTCGGTCTCTGTCGGGCTCTGTCGGGCTCTGTCGGGCTCTACTGGGCCCTGTTGGGCCCTGTCGGGCTCTACTGGGCCCTGTCGGGCCCTGTCGGGCTCTGTCGTGCCCTGTCGGGCCCTGTCGGGCTCTGTCGGGCCTCTCGGGCCCTGTCGGGTTCTGTCGGGCTCTGTCGGGCCCTGTCGGGCTCTGTCGGGCCCTCTCGGGCCCTGTCGGGCTCTGTCGGGCTCTGTCGGGCTCTGTCGGGATCTGTCGGGCTCTGTCGGGCTCTACTGGGCCCTGTCGGGCTCTGTCGGGCTCTGTCGGGCCCTGTCGGGCTCTGTCGGGCTCTGTCGGGCCCTGTCGGGCTCTGTCGGGCTCTACTGGGCCCTGTCGGGCCCTGTCGGGCCCTGTCGGGCTCTGTCGGGCTCTACTGGGCTCTGTCGGGCTCTACTGGGCTCTACTGGGCTCTGTCGGGCTCTACTGGGCCCTGTCGGGCTCTGTCGGGCTCTGTCGGGCTCTGTCGGGCCCTGTCGGGCTCTGTCGGGCTCTGTCGTGCCCTGTCGGGCTCTGTCGGGCTCTGTCGGGCCCTGTCGGGCTCTATCGGGCCCTGTCGGGCTCTGTCGGGCCCTGTCGGGCCCTTTCGGGCTCTGTCGGGCTCTGTCGGGCCCTGTCGGGCTCTGTCGGGCTCTGTCGGGCTCTATCGGGCTCTACTGGGCCCTGTCGGGCCCTGTCGGGCCCTGTCGGGCTCTGTCGGGCCCTGTCGGGCTCTGTCGGGCTCTGTCGGGCCCTGTCGGGCCCTGTCGGGCTCTGTCGGGCTCTGTCGGGCTCTGTCGGGCTCTACTGGGCCCTGTCGGGCTCTGTCAGGCTCTGTCGGGCCCTGTCGGGCCCTGTCGGGCTCTGTCAGGCTCTGTCGGGCTCTGTCGGGCTCTAATGGGCCCTGTCGGGCCCTGTCGGGCCCTGTCGGGCTCTACTGGGCTCTACTGGGCTCTACTGGGCCCTGTCGGGCCCTGTCGGGCCCTGTCGGGCTCTGTCGGGCCCTGTCGGGCCCTGTCGGGCTCTGTCGGGCTCTGTCGGGCCCTGTCGGGCTCTGTCGGGCTCTGTCGGGCTCTACTGGGCTCTACTGGGCTCTACTGGGCTCTGTCGGGCTCTGTCGGGCTCTACTGGGCCCTGTCGGGCCCTGTCGGGCCCTTTCGGGCTCTATCGGGCTCTGTCGGGCTCTACTGGGCTCTGTCGGGCCCTGTCGGGCCCTGTCGGGCCCTGTCGGGCTCTGTCGGGCCCTGTCGGGCTCTGTCGGGCTCTGTCGGGCTCTGTCGGGCTCTACTGGGCCCTGTCGGGCCCTGTCGGGCCCTGTCGGGCTCTCTCGGGCTCTGTCGGGCTCTGTCGGGCTCTGTCGGGCTCTCCTGGGCCCTGTCGGGCTCTGTCGGGCCCTGTCGGGCCCTGTCGGGCTCTGTCGGGCTGTGTCGGGCTCTGTCGGGCCCTGTCGGGCTCTGTCGGGCTCTGTCGGGCTCTGTCGGGCTCTGTCGGGCTCTACTGGGCTCTGTCGGGCTCTGTCGGGCTCTGTCGGGCTCTACTGGGCCCTGTCGGGCTCTTTCGGGCTCTGTGGGGCCCTGTCGGGCTCTGTCGGGCTCTGTCGGGCTCTGTCGGGCCCTGTCGGGCTCTGTCGGGCCCTGTCGGGCCCTGTCGGGCTCTGTCGGGCTCTGTCGGGCCCTGTCGGGCTCTGTCGGGCTCTGTCGGGCCCTGTCGGGCTCTACTGGGCCCTGTCGGGCTCTGTCGGGCTCTGTCGGGCCCTGTCGGGCTCTGTCGGGCTCTACTGGGCCCTGTCGGGCCCTGTCGGGCCCTGTCGGGCTCTGTCGGGCTCTGTCGGGCTCTGTCGGGCTCTCCGGGCTCTACTGGGCTCTGTCGGGCTCTACTGGGCCCTGTCGGGCTCTGTCGGGCTCTGTCGGGCTCTACTGGGCCCTGTCGGGCTCTGTCGGGCTCTGTCGTGCCCTGTCGGGCACTGTCGGGCTCTGTCGGGCCCTGTTGGGCTCTATCGGGCCCTGTCGGGCTCTGTCGGGCCCTGTCGGGCCCTGTCGGGCTCTGTCGGACTCTGTCGGGCCCTGTCGGGCTCTGTCGGGCTCTGTCGGGCTCTATCGGGCTCTACTGGGCCCTGTCGGGCTCTGTCGGACTCTGTCGGGCCCTGTCGGGCCCTGTCGGGCTCTGTCAGGCTCTGTCGGGCTCTGTCGGGCTCTAATGGGCCCTGTCGGGCCCTGTCGGGCCCTGTCGGGCTCTACTGGGCTCTACTGGGCTCTCAAGGGCTCTTTCGGGCTCTACTGGGCCCTGTCGGGCCCTGTCGGGCCCTGTCGGGCTCTGTCGGGCTCTGTCGGGCCCTGTCGGGCTCTGTCGGGCTCTGTCGGGCTCTGTCGGGCTCTACTGGGCTCTACTGGGCTCTGTCGGGCTCTGTCGGGCTCTACTGGGCCCTGTCGGGCCCTGTCGGGCTCTATCGGGCTCTGTCGGGCTCTACTGGGCCCTGTCGGGCCCTGTCAAGCTCTGTCGGGCCCTGTCGGGCCCTGTCGGGCTCTGTCGGGCCCTGTCGGGCTCTACTGGGCTCTGTCGGGCTCTGTCGGGCTCTGTCGGGCTCTGTCGGGCTCTACTGGGCCCTGTCGGGCTCTGTCGGGCTCTGTCGGGCCCTGTCGGGCTCTGTCGGGCTCTGTCGGGCTCTGTCGGGCTCTGTCGGGCTCTACTGGGCCCTGTCGGGCTCTGTCGGGCTCTGTCGGGCTCTGTCGGGCCCTGTTGGGCTCTGTCGGGCTCTACTGGGCCCTGTCGGGCCCTGTCGGGCTCTGTCGGGCTCTACTGGGCCCTGTTGGGCCCTGTCGGGCTCTACTGGGCCCTGTCGGGCCCTGTCGGGCTCTGTCGTGCCCTGTCGGGCCCTGTCGGGCTCTGTCGGGCCTCTCGGGCCCTGTCGGGTTCTGTCGGGCTCTGTCGGGCCCTGTCGGGCTCTGTCGGGCCCTCTCGGGCCCTGTCGGGCTCTGTCGGGCTCTGTCGGGCTCTGTCGGGATCTGTCGGGCTCTGTCGGGCTCTACTGGGCCCTGTCGGGCTCTGTCGGGCTCTGTCGGGCCCTGTCGGGCTCTGTCGGGCTCTGTCGGGCCCTGTCGGGCTCTGTCGGGCTCTACTGGGCCCTGTCGGGCCCTGTCGGGCCCTGTCGGGCTCTGTCGGGCTCTACTGGGCTCTGTCGGGCTCTACTGGGCTCTACTGGGCTCTGTCGGGCTCTACTGGGCCCTGTCGGGCTCTGTCGGGCTCTGTCGGGCTCTGTCGGGCCCTGTCGGGCTCTGTCGGGCTCTGTCGTGCCCTGTCGGGCTCTGTCGGGCTCTGTCGGGCCCTGTCGGGCTCTATCGGGCCCTGTCGGGCTCTGTCGGGCCCTGTCGGGCCCTTTCGGGCTCTGTCGGGCTCTGTCGGGCCCTGTCGGGCTCTGTCGGGCTCTGTCGGGCTCTATCGGGCTCTACTGGGCCCTGTCGGGCCCTGTCGGGCCCTGTCGGGCTCTGTCGGGCCCTGTCGGGCTCTGTCGGGCTCTGTCGGGCCCTGTCGGGCCCTGTCGGGCTCTGTCGGGCTCTGTCGGGCTCTGTCGGGCTCTACTGGGCCCTGTCGGGCTCTGTCGGGCTCTGTCGTGCCCTGTCGGGCACTGTCGGGCTCTGTCGGGCCCTGTTGGGCTCTATCGGGCCCTGTCGGGCTCTGTCGGGCCCTGTCGGGCCCTGTCGGGCTCTGTCGGACTCTGTCGGGCCCTGTCGGGCTCTGTCGGGCTCTGTCGGGCTCTATCGGGCTCTACTGGGCCCTGTCGGGCTCTGTCGGACTCTGTCGGGCCCTGTCGGGCCCTGTCGGGCTCTGTCAGGCTCTGTCGGGCTCTGTCGGGCTCTAATGGGCCCTGTCGGGCCCTGTCGGGCCCTGTCGGGCTCTACTGGGCTCTACTGGGCTCTCAAGGGCTCTTTCGGGCTCTACTGGGCCCTGTCGGGCCCTGTCGGGCCCTGTCGGGCTCTGTCGGGCTCTGTCGGGCCCTGTCGGGCTCTGTCGGGCTCTGTCGGGCTCTGTCGGGCTCTACTGGGCTCTACTGGGCTCTGTCGGGCTCTGTCGGGCTCTACTGGGCCCTGTCGGGCCCTGTCGGGCTCTATCGGGCTCTGTCGGGCTCTACTGGGCCCTGTCGGGCCCTGTCAAGCTCTGTCGGGCCCTGTCGGGCCCTGTCGGGCTCTGTCGGGCCCTGTCGGGCTCTACTGGGCTCTGTCGGGCTCTGTCGGGCTCTGTCGGGCTCTGTCGGGCTCTACTGGGCCCTGTCGGGCTCTGTCGGGCTCTGTCGGGCCCTGTCGGGCTCTGTCGGGCTCTGTCGGGCTCTGTCGGGCTCTGTCGGGCTCTACTGGGCCCTGTCGGGCTCTGTCGGGCTCTGTCGGGCTCTGTCGGGCCCTGTTGGGCTCTGTCGGGCTCTACTGGGCCCTGTCGGGCCCTGTCGGGCTCTGTCGGGCTCTGTCGGGCCCTGTCGGGCTCTGTCGGGCTCTGTCGGGCTCTGTCGGGCTCTACTGGGCCCTGTCGGGCGCTGTCGGGCTCTGTCGGGCTCTGTCGGGCTCTGTCGGGCCCTGTCGGGCTCTGTCGGGCTCTACTGGGCCCTGTCGGGTTCTGTCGGGCTCTGTCGGGCTCTGTCGGGCCCTGTCGGGCTCTGTCGGGCTCTACTGGGCTCTGTCGGGCTCTGTCGGGCCCTGTCGGGCTCTGTCGGGCTCTGTCGGGCTCTGTCGGGCCCTGTCGGGCTCTGTCGGGCCCTGTCGGGCTCTGTCGGGCTCTGTCGGGCTGTGTCGGGCTCTGTCGGGCTCTACTGGGCTCTACTGGGCTCTGTCGGGCTCTGTCGGGCTCTGTCGGGCTCTACTGGGCCCTGTCGGGCCCTGTCGGGCTCTGTCGGGCTCTGTCGGGCTCTGTCGGGCTCTACTGGGCCCTGTCGGGCCCTGTCGGGCTCTGTCGTACCCTGTCGGGCCCTGTCGGGCTCTGTCGTACCCTGTCGGGCTCTGTCGGGCCCTGTCGGGCCCTGTCGGGCTCTGTCGGGCTCTGTCGGGCCCTGTCGGGCTCTGTCGGGCTCTGTCGGGCTCTGTCGGGCTCTACTGGGCCCTGTCGGGCCCTGTCGGGCCCTGTTGGGCTCTGTCGGGCTCTGTCGGGCTCTGTCGGGCTCTACTGGGCTCTGTCGGGCCCTGTCGGGCTCTGTCGGGCCCTGTCGGGCTCTGTCGGGCTCTGTCGGGCTCTGTCGGGCTCTACTGGGCCCTGTCGGGCCCTGTCGGGCCCTGTCGGGCTCTGTCGGGCTCTGTCGGGCTCTGTCGGGCTCTACTGGGCTCTGTCGGGCCCTGTCGGGCCCTGTCGGGCTCTGTCGGGCTCTACTGGGCTCTGTCGGGCTCTACTGGGCTCTACTGGGCTCTGTCGGGCTCTACTGGGCCCTGTCGGGCTCTGTCGGGCTCTGTCGGGCTCTGTCGGGCCCTGTCGGGCTCTGTCGGGCTCTGTCGTGCCCTGTCGGGCTCTGTCGGGCTCTGTCGGGCCCTGTCGGGCTCTATCGGGCCCTGTCGGGCTCTGTCGGGCCCTGTCGGGCCCTTTCGGGCTCTGTCGGGCTCTGTCGGGCCCTGTCGGGCTCTGTCGGGCTCTGTCGGGCTCTATCGGGCTCTACTGGGCCCTGTCGGGCCCTGTCGGGCCCTGTCGGGCTCTGTCGGGCCCTGTCGGGCTCTGTCGGGCTCTGTCGGGCCCTGTCGGGCCCTGTCGGGCTCTGTCGGGCTCTGTCGGGCTCTGTCGGGCTCTACTGGGCCCTGTCGGGCTCTGTCAGGCTCTGTCGGGCCCTGTCGGGCCCTGTCGGGCTCTGTCAGGCTCTGTCGGGCTCTGTCGGGCTCTAATGGGCCCTGTCGGGCCCTGTCGGGCCCTGTCGGGCTCTACTGGGCTCTACTGGGCTCTACTGGGCCCTGTCGGGCCCTGTCGGGCCCTGTCGGGCTCTGTCGGGCCCTGTCGGGCCCTGTCGGGCTCTGTCGGGCTCTGTCGGGCCCTGTCGGGCTCTGTCGGGCTCTGTCGGGCTCTACTGGGCTCTACTGGGCTCTACTGGGCTCTGTCGGGCTCTGTCGGGCTCTACTGGGCCCTGTCGGGCCCTGTCGGGCCCTTTCGGGCTCTATCGGGCTCTGTCGGGCTCTACTGGGCTCTGTCGGGCCCTGTCGGGCCCTGTCGGGCCCTGTCGGGCTCTGTCGGGCCCTGTCGGGCTCTGTCGGGCTCTGTCGGGCTCTGTCGGGCTCTACTGGGCCCTGTCGGGCCCTGTCGGGCCCTGTCGGGCTCTCTCGGGCTCTGTCGGGCTCTGTCGGGCTCTGTCGGGCTCTCCTGGGCCCTGTCGGGCTCTGTCGGGCCCTGTCGGGCCCTGTCGGGCTCTGTCGGGCTGTGTCGGGCTCTGTCGGGCCCTGTCGGGCTCTGTCGGGCTCTGTCGGGCTCTGTCGGGCTCTGTCGGGCTCTACTGGGCTCTGTCGGTCTCTGTCGGGCTCTGTCGGGCTCTACTGGGCCCTGTCGGGCTCTTTCGGGCTCTGTGGGGCCCTGTCGGGCTCTGTCGGGCTCTGTCGGGCTCTGTCGGACCCTGTCGGGCTCTGTCGGGCCCTGTCGGGCCCTGTCGGGCTCTGTCGGGCTCTGTCGGGCCCTGTCGGGCTCTGTCGGGCTCTGTCGGGCCCTGTCGGGCTCTACTGGGCCCTGTCGGGCTCTGTCGGGCTCTGTCGGGCCCTGTCGGGCTCTGTCGGGCTCTACTGGGCCCTGTCGGGCCCTGTCGGGCCCTGTCGGGCTCTGTCGGGCTCTGTCGGGCTCTGTCGGGCTCTCCGGGCTCTACTGGGCTCTGTCGGGCTCTACTGGGCCCTGTCGGGCTCTGTCGGGCTCTGTCGGGCTCTACTGGGCCCTGTCGGGCTCTGTCGGGCTCTGTCGTGCCCTGTCGGGCACTGTCGGGCTCTGTCGGGCCCTGTTGGGCTCTATCGGGCCCTGTCGGGCTCTGTCGGGCCCTGTCGGGCCCTGTCGGGCTCTGTCGGACTCTGTCGGGCCCTGTCGGGCTCTGTCGGGCTCTGTCGGGCTCTATCGGGCTCTACTGGGCCCTGTCGGGCTCTGTCGGACTCTGTCGGGCCCTGTCGGGCCCTGTCGGGCTCTGTCAGGCTCTGTCGGGCTCTGTCGGGCTCTAATGGGCCCTGTCGGGCCCTGTCGGGCCCTGTCGGGCTCTACTGGGCTCTACTGGGCTCTCAAGGGCTCTTTCGGGCTCTACTGGGCCCTGTCGGGCCCTGTCGGGCCCTGTCGGGCTCTGTCGGGCTCTGTCGGGCCCTGTCGGGCTCTGTCGGGCTCTGTCGGGCTCTGTCGGGCTCTACTGGGCTCTACTGGGCTCTGTCGGGCTCTGTCGGGCTCTACTGGGCCCTGTCGGGCCCTGTCGGGCTCTATCGGGCTCTGTCGGGCTCTACTGGGCCCTGTCGGGCCCTGTCAAGCTCTGTCGGGCCCTGTCGGGCCCTGTCGGGCTCTGTCGGGCCCTGTCGGGCTCTACTGGGCTCTGTCGGGCTCTGTCGGGCTCTGTCGGGCTCTGTCGGGCTCTACTGGGCCCTGTCGGGCTCTGTCGGGCTCTGTCGGGCCCTGTCGGGCTCTGTCGGGCTCTGTCGGGCTCTGTCGGGCTCTGTCGGGCTCTACTGGGCCCTGTCGGGCTCTGTCGGGCTCTGTCGGGCTCTGTCGGGCCCTGTTGGGCTCTGTCGGGCTCTACTGGGCCCTGTCGGGCCCTGTCGGGCTCTGTCGGGCTCTGTCGGGCCCTGTCGGGCTCTGTCGGGCTCTGTCGGGCTCTGTCGGGCTCTACTGGGCCCTGTCGGGCGCTGTCGGGCTCTGTCGGGCTCTGTCGGGCTCTGTCGGGCCCTGTCGGGCTCTGTCGGGCTCTACTGGGCCCTGTCGGGTTCTGTCGGGCTCTGTCGGGCTCTGTCGGGCCCTGTCGGGCTCTGTCGGGCTCTACTGGGCTCTGTCGGGCTCTGTCGGGCCCTGTCGGGCTCTGTCGGGCTCTGTCGGGCTCTGTCGGGCCCTGTCGGGCTCTGTCGGGCCCTGTCGGGCTCTGTCGGGCTCTGTCGGGCTGTGTCGGGCTCTGTCGGGCTCTACTGGGCTCTACTGGGCTCTGTCGGGCTCTGTCGGGCTCTGTCGGGCTCTACTGGGCCCTGTCGGGCCCTGTCGGGCTCTGTCGGGCTCTGTCGGGCTCTGTCGGGCTCTACTGGGCCCTGTCGGGCCCTGTCGGGCTCTGTCGTACCCTGTCGGGCCCTGTCGGGCTCTGTCGTACCCTGTCGGGCTCTGTCGGGCCCTGTCGGGCCCTGTCGGGCTCTGTCGGGCTCTGTCGGGCCCTGTCGGGCTCTGTCGGGCTCTGTCGGGCTCTGTCGGGCTCTACTGGGCCCTGTCGGGCCCTGTCGGGCCCTGTTGGGCTCTGTCGGGCTCTGTCGGGCTCTGTCGGGCTCTACTGGGCTCTGTCGGGCCCTGTCGGGCTCTGTCGGGCCCTGTCGGGCTCTGTCGGGCTCTGTCGGGCTCTGTCGGGCTCTACTGGGCCCTGTCGGGCCCTGTCGGGCCCTGTCGGGCTCTGTCGGGCTCTGTCGGGCTCTGTCGGGCTCTACTGGGCTCTGTCGGGCCCTGTCGGGCCCTGTCGGGCTCTGTCGGGCTCTGTCGGGCCCTGTCGGGCCCTGTCGGGCTCTGTCGGGCTCTGTCGGGCTCTACTGGGCTCTGTCGGGCTCTGTCGGGCTCTGTCGGGCTCTCCTGGGCCCTGTCGGGCTCTGTCGGGCTGTGTCGGGCCCTGTCGGGCCCTGTCGGGCCCTGTCGGGCTCTGTCGGGCTCTGTCGGGCTCTGTCGGGCTCTACTGGGCTCTGTCGGGCTATGTCGGGCTCTGTCGGGCTCTGTCGGGCTCTACTGGGCCCTGTCGGGCTCTTTCGGGCTCTGTGGGGCCCTGTCGGGCTCTGTCGGGCTCTGTCGGTCTCTGTCAGGCCCTGTCGGGCCCTGTCGGGCTCTGTCGGGCTCTGTCGGGCCCTGTCGGGCTCTGTCGGGCTCTGTCGGGCCCTGTCGGGCTCTACTGGGCCCTGTCGGGCTCTGTCGGGCTCTGTCGGGCCCTGTCGGGCTCTGTCGGGCTCTGTCGGGCTCTGTCGGGCTCTACTGGGCTCTACTGGGCTCTGTCGGGCTCTACTGGGCCCTGTCGGGCTCTGTCGGGCTCTGTCGGGCTCTGTCGGGCCCTGTCGGGCTCTGTCGGGCTCTGTCGTGCCCTGTCGGGCTCTGTCGGGCTCTGTCGGGCCCTGTCGGGCTCTATCGGGCCCTGTCGGGCTCTGTCGGGCCCTGTCGGGCCCTGTCGGGCTCTGTCGGGCTCTGTCGGGCCCTGTCGGGCTCTGTCGGGCTCTGTCGGGCTCTATCGGGCTCTACTGGGCCCTGTCGGGCTCTGTCGGGCCCTGTCGGGCCCTGTCGGGCCCTGTCGGGCTCTGTCGGGCTCTGTCGGGCTCTACTGGGCCCTGTCGGGCTCTGTCGGACTCTGTCGGGCCCTGTCGGGCCCTGTCGGGCTCTGTCAGGCTCTGTCGGGCTCTGTCGGGCTCTAATGGGCCCTGTCGGGCCCTGTCGGGCCCTGTCGGGCTCTACTGGGCTCTACTGGGCTCTGTCGGGCTCTTTCGGGCTCTACTGGGCCCTGTCGGGCCCTGTCGGGCCCTGTCGGGCTCTGTCGGGCTCTGTCGGGCTCTGTCGGGCTCTACTGGGCCCTGTCGGGCTCTGTCGGGCTCTGTCGGGCACTGTCGGGCTCTGTCGGGCTCTGTCGGGCCCTGTCGGGCTCTGTCGGGCTCTGTCGGGCCCTGTCGGGCCCTGTCGGGCTCTGTCAGGCTCTGTCAGGCTCTGTCGGGCTCTAATGGGCCCTGTCGGGCCCTGTCGGGCCCTGTCGGGCTCTACTGGGCTCTACTGGGCTCTGTCGGGCTCTGTCGGGCTCTGTCGGGCTCTACTGGGCTCTGTCGGGCCCTTTCGGGCCCTGTCGGGCCCTGTCGGGCTCTGTCGGGCTCTGTCGGGCTGTGTCGGGCTCTGTCGGGCTCTACTGGGCTCTACTGGGCTCTGTCGGGCTCTGTCGGGCTCTGTCGGGCTCTACTGGGCCCTGTCGGGCCCTGTCGGTCTCTGTCGGGCTCTGTCGGGCTCTGTCGGGCTCTACTGGGCCCTGTCGGGCCCTGTCGGGCTCTGTCGGGCTCTGTCGGGCCCTGTCGGGCTCTGTCGGGCCTCTCGGGCCCTGTCGGGCTCTGTCGGGCTCTGTCGGGCTCTGTCGGGCCCTGTCGGGCTCTGTCGGGCCCTCTCGGGCCCTGTCGGGCTCTGTCGGGCTCTGTCGGGCTCTGTCGGGATCTGTCGGGCTCTGTCGGGCTCTACTGGGCCCTGTCGGGCTCTGTCGGGCTCTGTCGGGCCCTGTCGGGCTCTGTCGGGCTCTGTCGGGCCCTGTCGGGCTCTGTCGGGCTCTACTGGGCCCTGTCGGGCCCTGTCGGGCCCTGTCGGGCTCTGTCGGGCTCTACTGGGCTCTGTCGGGCTCTACTGGGCTCTACTGGGCTCTGTCGGGCTCTACTGGGCCCTGTCGGGCTCTGTCGGGCTCTGTCGGGCTCTGTCGGGCCCTGTCGGGCTCTGTCGGGCTCTGTCGTGCCCTGTCGGGCTCTGTCGGGCTCTGTCGGGCCCTGTCGGGCTCTATCGGGCCCTGTCGGGCTCTGTCGGGCCCTGTCGGGCCCTTTCGGGCTATGTCGGGCTCTGTCGGGATCTGTCGGGCTCTGTCGGGCTCTGTCGGGCTCTATCGGGCTCTACTGGGCCCTGTCGGGCCCTGTCGGGCCCTGTCGGGCCCTGTCGGGCTCTGTCGGGCCCTGTCGGGCTCTGTCGGGCTCTGTCGGGCCCTGTCGGGCCCTGTCGGGCTCTGTCGGGCTCTGTCGGGCTCTGTCGGGCTCTACTGGGCCCTGTCGGGCTCTGTCAGGCTCTGTCGGGCCCTGTCGGGCCCTGTCGGGCTCTGTCAGGCTCTGTCGGGCTCTGTCGGGCTCTAATGGGCCCTGTCGGGCCCTGTCGGGCCCTGTCGGGCTCTACTGGGCTCTACTGGGCTCTACTGGGCCCTGTCGGGCCCTGTCGGGACCTGTCGGGCTCTGTCGGGCCCTGTCGGGCCCTGTCGGGCTCTGTCGGGCTCTGTCGGGCCCTGTCGGGCTCTGTCGGGCTCTGTCGGGCTCTACTGGGCTCTGTCGGGCTCTACTGGGCTCTGTCGGGCTCTGTCGGGCTCTACTGGGCCCTGTCGGGCCCTGTCGGGCCCTTTCGGGCTCTATCGGGCTCTGTCGGGCTCTACTGGGCCCTGTCGGGCTCTGTCGGGCCCTGTCGGGCTCTGTCGGGCTCTACTGGGCTCTGTCGGGCTCTGTCGGGCTCTGTCGGGCCCTGTCGGGCCCTGTCAAGCTCTGTCGGGCCCTGTCGGGCCCTGTCGGGCTCTGTCGGGCCCTGTCGGGCTCTACTGGGCTCTGTCGGGCTCTGTCGGGCTCTGTCGGGCTCTGTCGGGCTCTACTGGGCCCTGTCGGGCTCTGTCGGGCTCTGTCGGGCCCTGTCGGGCTCTGTCGGGCTCTGTCGGGCTCTGTCGGGCTCTGTCGGGCTCTACTGGGCCCTGTCGGGCTCTGTCGGGCTCTGTCGGGCTCTGTCGGGCCCTGTTGGGCTCTGTCGGGCTCTACTGGGCCCTGTCGGGCCCTGTCGGGCTCTGTCGGGCTCTGTCGGGCCCTGTCGGGCTCTGTCGGGCTCTGTCGGGCTCTGTCGGGCTCTACTGGGCCCTGTCGGGCGCTGTCGGGCTCTGTCGGGCTCTGTCGGGCTCTGTCGGGCCCTGTCGGGCTCTGTCGGGCTCTACTGGGCCCTGTCGGGTTCTGTCGGGCTCTGTCGGGCTCTGTCGGGCCCTGTCGGGCTCTGTCGGGCTCTACTGGGCTCTGTCGGGCTCTGTCGGGCCCTGTCGGGCTCTGTCGGGCTCTGTCGGGCTCTGTCGGGCCCTGTCGGGCTCTGTCGGGCCCTGTCGGGCTCTGTCGGGCTCTGTCGGGCTGTGTCGGGCTCTGTCGGGCTCTACTGGGCTCTACTGGGCTCTGTCGGGCTCTGTCGGGCTCTGTCGGGCTCTACTGGGCCCTGTCGGGCCCTGTCGGGCTCTGTCGGGCTCTGTCGGGCTCTGTCGGGCTCTACTGGGCCCTGTCGGGCCCTGTCGGGCTCTGTCGTACCCTGTCGGGCCCTGTCGGGCTCTGTCGTACCCTGTCGGGCTCTGTCGGGCCCTGTCGGGCCCTGTCGGGCTCTGTCGGGCTCTGTCGGGCCCTGTCGGGCTCTGTCGGGCTCTGTCGGGCTCTGTCGGGCTCTACTGGGCCCTGTCGGGCCCTGTCGGGCCCTGTTGGGCTCTGTCGGGCTCTGTCGGGCTCTGTCGGGCTCTACTGGGCTCTGTCGGGCCCTGTCGGGCTCTGTCGGGCCCTGTCGGGCTCTGTCGGGCTCTGTCGGGCTCTGTCGGGCTCTACTGGGCCCTGTCGGGCCCTGTCGGGCCCTGTCGGGCTCTGTCGGGCTCTGTCGGGCTCTGTCGGGCTCTACTGGGCTCTGTCGGGCCCTGTCGGGCCCTGTCGGGCTCTGTCGGGCTCTGTCGGGCCCTGTCGGGCCCTGTCGGGCTCTGTCGGGCTCTGTCGGGCTCTGTCGGGCTCTACTGGGCTCTGTCGGGCTCTGTCGGGCTCTGTCGGGCTCTGTCGGGCTCTACTGGGCCCTGTCGGGCTCTTTCGGGCTCTGTGGGGCCCTGTCGGGCTCTGTCGGGCTCTGTCGGTCTCTGTCAGGCCCTGTCGGGCCCTGTCGGGCTCTGTCGGGCTCTGTCGGGCCCTGTCGGGCTCTGTCGGGCTCTGTCGGGCCCTGTCGGGCTCTACTGGGCCCTGTCGGGCTCTGTCGGGCTCTGTCGGGCCCTGTCGGGCTCTGTCGGGCTCTGTCGGGCTCTGTCGGGCTCTACTGGGCTCTACTGGGCTCTGTCGGGCTCTACTGGGCCCTGTCGGGCTCTGTCGGGCTCTGTCGGGCTCTGTCGGGCCCTGTCGGGCTCTGTCGGGCTCTGTCGTGCCCTGTCGGGCTCTGTCGGGCTCTGTCGGGCCCTGTCGGGCTCTATCGGGCCCTGTCGGGCTCTGTCGGGCCCTGTCGGGCCCTGTCGGGCTCTGTCGGGCTCTGTCGGGCCCTGTCGGGCTCTGTCGGGCTCTGTCGGGCTCTATCGGGCTCTACTGGGCCCTGTCGGGCTCTGTCGGGCCCTGTCGGGCCCTGTCGGGCCCTGTCGGGCTCTGTCGGGCTCTGTCGGGCTCTACTGGGCCCTGTCGGGCTCTGTCGGACTCTGTCGGGCCCTGTCGGGCCCTGTCGGGCTCTACTGGGCTCTAATGGGCCCTGTCGGGCTCTGTCGGGCCCTGTCGGGCCCTGTCGGGCTCTGTCGGGCTCTGTCGGGCTCTGTCGGGCTCTACTGGGCCCTGTCGGGCTCTGTCGGGCTCTGTCGGGCCCTGTCAGGCTCTGTCGGGCTCTGTCGGGCCCTGTCGGGCTCTGTCGGGCTCTGTCGGGCCCTGTCGGGCCCTGTCGGGCTCTGTCAGGCTCTGTCAGGCTCTGTCGGGCTCTAATGGGCCCTGTCGGGCCCTGTCGGGCCCTGTCGGGCTCTACTGGGCTCTACTGGGCTCTGTCGGGCTCTGTCGGGCTCTGTCGGGCTCTACTGGGCTCTGTCGGGCCCTGTCGGGCCCTGTCGGGCCCTGTCGGGCTCTGTCGGGCCCTGTCGGGCTCTGTCGGGCTCTGTCGGGCTGTGTCGGGCTCTGTCGGGCTCTACTGGGCTCTACTGGGCTCTGTCGGGCTCTGTCGGGCTCTGTCGGGCTCTACTGGGCCCTGTCGGGCCCTGTCGGTCTCTGTCGGGCTCTGTCGGGCTCTGTCGGGCTCTACTGGGCCCTGTCGGGCCCTGTCGGGCTCTGTCGGGCTCTGTCGGGCCCTGTCGGGCTCTGTCGGGCCTCTCGGGCCCTGTCGGGCTCTGTCGGGCTCTGTCGGGCTCTGTCGGGCCCTGTCGGGCTCTGTCGGGCCCTCTCGGGCCCTGTCGGGCTCTGTCGGGCTCTGTCGGGCTCTGTCGGGATCTGTCGGGCTCTGTCGGGCTCTACTGGGCCCTGTCGGGCTCTGTCGGGCTCTGTCGGGCCCTGTCGGGCTCTGTCGGGCTCTGTCGGGCCCTGTCGGGCTCTGTCGGGCTCTACTGGGCCCTGTCGGGCCCTGTCGGGCCCTGTCGGGCTCTGTCGGGCTCTACTGGGCTCTGTCGGGCTCTACTGGGCTCTACTGGGCTCTGTCGGGCTCTACTGGGCCCTGTCGGGCTCTGTCGGGCTCTGTCGGTCTCTGTCGGGCCCTGTCGGACTCTGTCGGGCTCTGTCGTGCCCTGTCGGGCTCTGTCGGGCTCTGTCGGGCCCTGTCGGGCTCTATCGGGCCCTGTCGGGCTCTGTCGGGCCCTGTCGGGCCCTTTCGGGCTCTGTCGGGCTCTGTCGGGATCTGTCGGGCTCTGTCGGGCTCTGTCGGGCTCTATCGGGCTCTACTGGGCCCTGTCGGGCCCTGTCGGGCCGTGTCGGGCCCTGTCGGGCTCTGTCGGGCCCTGTCGGGCTCTGTCGGGCTACGTCGGGCCCTGTCGGGCCCTGTCGGGCTCTGTCGGGCTCTGTCGGGCTCTGTCGGGCTCTACTGGGCCCTGTCGGGCTCTGTCAGGCTCTGTCAGGCTCTGTCGGGCTCTGTCGGGCTCTAATGGGCCCTGTCGGGCCCTGTCGGGCCCTGTCGGGCTCTACTGGGCTCTACTGGGCTCTACTGGGCCCTGTCGGGCCCTGTCGGGACCTGTCGGGCTCTGTCGGGCCCTGTCGGGCCCTGTCGGGCTCTGTCGGGCTCTGTCGGGCCCTGTCGGGCTCTGTCGGGCTCTGTCGGGCTCTACTGGGCTCTACTGGGCTCTACTGGGCTCTGTCGGGCTCTGTCGGGCTCTAGTGGGCCCTGTCGGGCCCTGTCGGGCCCTTTCGGGCTCTATCGGGCTCTGTCGGGCTCTACTGGGCCCTGTCGGGCTCTGTCGGGCCCTGTCGGGCTCTGTCGGGCTCTACTGGGCTCTGTCGGGCTCTGTCGGGCTCTGTCGGGCTCTGTCGGGCCCTGTCGGGCTCTGTCGGGCCCTGTCGGGCCCTGTCGGGCTCTGTCGGGCCTTTTCGGCCTCTGTCGGGCTCTGTCGGGCTCTGTCGGGCCCTGTCGGGCTCTGTCGGGCTCTGTCGGGCTCTGTCGGGCTCTACTGGGCCCTGTCGGGCTCTGTCGGGCTCTGTCGGGCTCTGTCGGGCCCTGTTGGGCTCTGTCGGGCTCTACTGGGCCCTGTCGGGCCCTGTCGGGCTCTGTCGGGCTCTGTCGGGCCCTGTCGGGCTCTGTCGGGCTCTGTCGGGCTCTGTCGGGCTCTACTGGGCCCTGTCGGGCTCTGTCGGGCTCTGTCGGGCTCTGTCGGGCTCTGTCGGGCCCTGTCGGGCTCTGTCGGGCTCTACTGGGCCCTGTCGGGTTCTGTCGGGCTCTGTCGGGCTCTGTCGGGCCCTGTTGGGCTCTGTCGGGCTCTACTGGGCGCTGTCGGGCTCTGTCGGGCTCTGTCGGGCTCTGTCGGGCCCTGTCGGGCTCTGTCGGGCTCTGTCGGGCTCTGTCGGGCTCTACTGGGCCCTGTCGGGCCCTGTCGGGCCCTGTCGGGCTCTGTCGGGCTCTGTCGGGCTCTGTCGGGCTCTACTGGGCTCTGTCGGGCCCTGTCGGGCCCTGTCGGGCCCTGTCGGGCTCTGTCGGGCCCTGTCGGGCTCTGTCGGGCTCTGTCGGGCTCTGTCGGGCTCTACTGGGCCCTGTCGGGCCCTGTCGGGCCCTGTCGGGCTCTCTCGGGCTCTGTCGGGCTCTGTCGGGCTCTGTCGGGCTCTCCTGGGCCCTCTCGGGCTCTGTCGGGCCCTGTCGGGCCCTGTCGGGCTCTGTCGGGCTGTGTCGGGCTCTGTCGGGCTCTACTGGGCTCTGTCGGGCTCTGTTGGGCTCTGTCGGGCTCTGTCGGGCTCTACTGGGCCCTGTCGGGCTCTTTCGGGCTCTGTGGGGCCCTGTCGGGCTCTGTCGGGCTCTGTCGGGCTCTGTCGGGCCCTGTCGGGCTCTGTCGGGCCCTGTCGGGCCCTGTCGGGCTCTGTCGGGCTCTGTCGGGCCCTGTCGGGCTCTGTCGGGCTCTGTCGGGCCCTGTCGGGCTCTACTGGGCCCTGTCGGGCTCTGTCGGGCTCTGTCGGGCCCTGTCGGGCTCTGTCGGGCTCTGTCGGGCCCTGTCGGGCTCTGTCGGGCTCTACTGGGCCCTGTCGGGCCCTGTCGGGCCCTGTCGGGCTCTGTCGGGCTCTGTCGGGCTCTACGGGCTCTACTGGGCTCTGTCGGGCTCTACTGGGCCCTGTCGGGCTCTGTCGTGCTCTGTCGGGCTCTACTGGGCCCTGTCGGGCTCTGTCGGGCTCTGTCGTGCCCTGTCGGGCTCTGTCGGGCTCTGTCGGGCCCTGTCGGGCTCTGTCGGGCCTCTCGGGCCCTGTCGGGCTCTGTCGGGCTCTGTCGGGCTCTGTCGGGCCCTGTCGGGCTCTGTCGGGCCCTCTCGGGCCCTGTCGGGCTCTGTCGGGCTCTGTCGGGCTCTGTCGGGATCTGTCGGGCTCTGTCGGGCTCTACTGGGCCCTGTCGGGCTCTGTCGGGCTCTGTCGGGCCCTGTCGGGCTCTGTCGGGCTCTGTCGGGCCCTGTCGGGCTCTGTCGGGCTCTACTGGGCCCTGTCGGGCCCTGTCGGGCCCTGTCGGGCTCTGTCGGGCTCTACTGGGCTCTGTCGGGCTCTACTGGGCTCTACTGGGCTCTGTCGGGCTCTACTGGGCCCTGTCGGGCTCTGTCGGGCTCTGTCGGGCTCTGTCGGGCTCTGTCGGGCCCTGTCGGGCTCTGTCGGGCTCTGTCGTGCCCTGTCGGGCTCTGTCGGGCTCTGTCGGGCCCTGTCGGGCTCTATCGGGCCCTGTCGGGCTCTGTCGGGCCCTGTCGGGCCCTTTCGGGCTCTGTCGGGCTCTGTCGGGATCTGTCGGGCTCTGTCGGGCTCTGTCGGGCTCTATCGGGCTCTACTGGGCCCTGTCGGGCCCTGTCGGGCCCTGTCGGGCCCTGTCGGGCTCTATCGGGCTCTACTGGGCCCTGTCGGGCCCTGTCGGGCCCTGTCGGGCCCTGTCGGGCTCTGTCGGGCCCTGTCGGGCTCTGTCGGGCTCTGTCGGGCCCTGTCGGGCCCTGTCGGGCTCTGTCGGGCTCTACTGGGCCCTGTCGGGCTCTGTCAGGCTCTGTCGGGCCCTGTCGGGCCCTGTCGGGCTCTGTCAGGCTCTGTCGGGCTCTGTCGGGCTCTAATGGGACCTGTCGGGCCCTGTCGGGCCCTGTCGGGCTCTACTGGGCTCTACTGGGCTCTACTGGGCCCTGTCGGGCCCTGTCGGGACCTGTCGGGCTCTGTCGGGCCCTGTCGGGCCCTGTCGGGCTCTGTCGGGCTCTGTCGGGCCCTGTCGGGCTCTGTCGGGCTCTGTCGGGCTCTACTGGGCTCTACTGGGCTCTACTGGGCTCTGTCGGGCTCTGTCGGGCTCTACTGGGCCCTGTCGGGCCCTGTCGGGCCCTTTCGGGCTCTATCGGGCTCTGTCGGGCTCTACTGGGCCCTGTCGGGCTCTGTCGGGCCCTGTCGGGCTCTGTCGGGCTCTACTGGGCTCTGTCGGGCTCTGTCGGGCTCTGTCGGGCTCTGTCGGGCCCTGTCGGGCTCTGTCGGGCCTTTTCGGCCTCTGTCGGTCTCTGTCGGGCTCTGTCGGGCCCTGTCGGGCTCTGTCGGGCTCTGTCGGGCTCTACTGGGCCCTGTCGGGCTCTGTCGGGCTCTGTCGGGCTCTGTCGGGCCCTGTTGGGCTCTGTCGGGCTCTACTGGGCCCTGTCGGGCCCTGTCGGGCTCTGTCGGGCTCTGTCGGGCTCTGTCGGGCTCTGTCGGGCTCTACTGGGCCCTGTCGGGCTCTGTCGGGCTCTGTCGGGCTCTGTCGGGCTCTGTCGGGCCCTGTCGGGCTCTGTCGGGCTCTACTGGGCCCTGTCGGGTTCTGTCGGGCTCTGTCGGGCTCTGTCGGGCCCTGTTGGGCTCTGTCGGGCTCTACTGGGCGCTGTCGGGCTCTGTCGGGCTCTGTCGGGCTCTGTCGGGCCCTGTCGGGCTCTGTCGGGCTCTGTCGGTCTCTGTCGGGCTCTACTGGGCCCTGTCGGGCCCTGTCGGGCCCTGTCGGGCTCTGTCGGGCTCTGTCGGGCTCTGTCGGGCTCTACTGGGCTCTGTCGGGCCCTGTCGGGCCCTGTCGGGCCCTGTCGGGCTCTGTCGGGCCCTGTCGGGCTCTGTCGGGCTCTGTCGGGCTCTGTCGGGCTCTACTGGGCCCTGTCGGGCCCTGTCGGGCCCTGTCGGGCTCTCTCGGGCTCTGTCGGGCTCTGTCGGGCTCTGTCGGGCTCTCCTGGGCCCTCTCGGGCTCTGTCGGGCCCTGTCGGGCCCTGTCGGGCTCTGTCGGGCTGTGTCGGGCTCTGTCGGGCCCTGTCGGGCCCTGTCGGGCTCTGTCGGGCTCTGTCGGGCTCTGTCGGGCTCTGTCGGGCTCTACTGGGCCCTGTCGGGCTCTTTCGGGCTCTGTGGGGCCCTGTCGGGCTCTGTCGGGCTCTGTCGGGCTCTGTCGGGCCCTGTCGGGCTCTGTCGGGCCCTGTCGGGCCCTGTCGGGCTCTGTCGGGCTCTGTCGGGCCCTGTCGGGCTCTGTCGGGCTCTGTCGGGCCCTGTCGGGCTCTACTGGGCCCTGTCGGGCTCTGTCGGGCTCTGTCGGGCCCTGTCGGGCTCTGTCGGGCTCTGTCGGGCCCTGTCGGGCTCTGTCGGGCTCTACTGGGCCCTGTCGGGCCCTGTCGGGCCCTGTCGGGCTCTGTCGGGCTCTGTCGGGCTCTGTCGGGCTCTACGGGCTCTACTGGGCTCTGTCGGGCTCTACTGGGCCCTGTCGGGCTCTGTCGTGCTCTGTCGGGCTCTACTGGGCCCTGTCGGGCTCTGTCGGGCTCTGTCGTGCCCTGTCGGGCTCTGTCGGGCTCTGTCGGGCCCTGTCGGGCTCTATCGGGCCCTGTCGGGCTCTGTCGGGCCCTGTCGGGCCCTGTCGGGCTCTGTCGGGCTCTGTCGGGCCCTGTCGGGCTCTGTCGGGCTCTGTCGGGCTCTATCGGGCTCTACTGGGCCCTGCCGGGCTCTGTCGGGCCCTGTCGGGCCCTGTCGGGCTCTGTCGGGCTCTGTCGGGCTCTACTGGGCCCTGTCGGGCTCTGTCGGACTCTGTCGGGCCCTGTCGGGCCCTGTCGGGCTCTGTCAGGCTCTGTCGGGCTCTGTCGGGCTCTAATGGGCCCTGTCGGGCCCTGTCGGGCCCTGTCGGGCTCTACTGGGCTCTACTGGGCTTTCTCGGGCTCTTTCGGGCTCTACTGGGCCCTGTCGGGCCCTGTCGGGCCCTGTCGGGCTCTGTCGGGCTCTGTCGGGCCCTGTCGGGCTCTGTCGGGCTCTGTCGGGCTCTACTGGGCTCTACTGGGCTCTGTCGGGCTCTGTCGGGCTCTGTCGGGCCCTGTCGGGCCCTGTCGGGCTCTATCGGGCTCTGTCGGGCTCTACTGGGCCCTGTCGGGCTCTGTCGGGCTCTGTCGGGCCCTGTCGGCCCCTGTCGGGCTCTGTCGGGCCCTGTCGGGCTCTACTGGGCTCTGTCGGGCTCTGTCGGGCTCTGTCGGGCTCTGTCGGGCTCTACTGGGCCCTGTCGGGCTCTGTCGGGCTCTGTCGGGCCCTGTCGGGCTCTGTCGGGCTCTGTCGGGCTCTGTCGGGCTCTACTGGGCTCTGTCGGGCCCTGTCGGGCTCTGTCGGGCTCTGTCGGGCTCTGTCGGGCTCTACTGGGCCCTGTCGGGCTCTGTCGGGCTCTGTCGGGCTCTGTCGGGCCCTGTTGGGCTCTGTCGGGCTCTACTGGGCCCTGTCGGGCTCTGTCGGGCTCTGTCGGGCCCTGTCGGGCTCTGTCGGGCTCTGTCGGGCCCTGTCGGGCTCTGTCGGGCTCTACTGGGCCCTGTCGGGTTCTGTCGGGCTCTGTCGGGCTCTGTCGGGCCCTGTCGGGCTCTGTCGGGCTCTACTGGGCCCTGTCGGGCTCTGTCGGGCTCTGTCGGGCTCTGTCGGGCCCTGTCGGGCTCTGTCGGGCCCTGTCGGGCTCTGTCGGGCTCTGTCGGGCTGTGTCGGGCTCTGTCGGGCTCTACTGGGCTCTACTGGGCTCTGTCGGGCTCTGTCGGGCTCTGTCGGGCTCTACTGGGCCCTGTCGGGCCCTGTCGGGCTCTGTCGGGCTCTACTGGGCCCTGTCGGGCCCTGTCGGGCTCTGTCGTACCCTGTCGGGCCCTGTCGGGCTCTGTCGGGCCCTGTCGGGCTCTGTCGGGCCCTGTCGGGCCCTGTCGGGCTCTGTCGGGCTCTGTCGGGCCCTGTCGGGCTCTGTCGGGCTCTGTCGGGCTCTGTCGGGCTCTACTGGGCCCTGTCGGGCCCTGTCGGGCCCTGTCGGGCTCTGTCGGGCTCTGTCGGGCTCTGTCGGGCTCTACTGGGCTCTGTCGGGCCCTGTCGGGCCCTGTCGGGCCCTGTCGGGCTCTGTCGGGCCCTGTCGGGCTCTGTCGGGCTCTGTCGGGCTCTGTCGGGCTCTACTGGGCCCTGTCGGGCCCTGTCGGGCCCTGTCGGGCTCTGTCGGGCTCTGTCGGGCTCTGTCGGGCTCTACTGGGCTCTGTCGGGCCCTGTCGGGCCCTGTCGGGCTCTGTCGGGCTCTGTCGGGCCCTGTCGGGCCCTGTCGGGCTCTGTCGGGCTCTGTCGGGCTCTACTGGGCTCTGTCGGGCTCTGTCGGGCTCTGTCGGGCTCTGTCGGGCTCTCCTGGGCCCTGTCGGGCTCTGTCGGGCTGTGTCGGGCTCTGTCGGGCCCTGTCGGGCCCTGTCGGACTCTGTCGGACTCTGTCGGGCTCTGTCGGGCTCTACTGGGCTCTGTCGGGCTCTGTCGGGCTCTGTCGGGCTCTGTCGGGCTCTACTGGGCCCTGTCGGGCTCTTTCGGGCTCTGTGGGGCCCTGTCGGGCTCTGTCGGGCTCTGTCGGGCCCTGTCGGGCCCTGTCGGGCTCTGTCGGGCTCTGTCGGGCTCTGTCGGGCTCTGTCGGGCCCTGTCGGGCTCTACTGGGCCCTGTCGGGCTCTGTCGGGCTCTGTCGGGCCCTGTCGGGCTCTGTCGGGCTCTGTCGGGCTCTGTCGGGCTCTACTGGGCTCTACTGGGCTCTGTCGGGCTCTACTGGGCCCTGTCGGGCTCTGTCGGGCTCTGTCGGGCTCTGTCGGGCCCTGTCGGGCTCTGTCGGGCTCTGTCGTGCCCTGTCGGGCTCTGTCGGGCTCTGTCGGGCCCTGTCGGGCTCTATCGGGCCCTGTCTGGCTCTGTCGGGCCCTGTCGGGCCCTGTCGGGCTCTGTCGGGCTCTGTCGGGCCCTGTCGGGCTCTGTCGGGCTCTGTCGGGCTCTATCGGGCTCTACTGGGCCCTGTCGGGCCCTGTCGGGCCCTGTCGGGCTCTGTCGGGCTCTGTCGGGCTCTACTGGGCCCTGTCGGGCTCTGTCAGACTCTGTCGGGCCCTGTCGGGCCCTGTCGGGCTCTGTCAGGCTCTGTCGGGCTCTGTCGGGCTCTAATGGGCCCTGTCGGGCCCTGTCGGGCCCTGTCGGGCTCTACTGGGCTCTACTGGGCTCTGTCGGGCTCTTTCGGGCTCTACTGGGCCCTGTCGGGCCCTGTCGGGCCCTGTCGGGCTCTGTCGGGCTCTGTCGGGCTCTGTCGGGCTCTACTGGGCCCTGTCGGGCTCTGTCGGGCTCTGTCGGGCCCTGTCGGGCTCTGTCGGGCTCTGTCGGGCCCTGTCGGGCTCTGTCGGGCTCTGTCGGGCCCTGTCGGGCCCTGTCGGGCTCTGTCGGGCTCTGTCAGGCTCTGTCGGGCTCTAATGGGCCCTGTCGGGCCCTGTCGGGCCCTGTCGGGCTCTACTGGGCTCTACTGGGCTCTGTCGGGCTCTGTCGGGCTCTGTCGGGCTCTACTGGGCTCTGTCGGGCCCTGTCGGGCCCTGTCGGGCCCTGTCGGGCTCTGTCGGGCCCTGTCGGGCTCTGTCGGGCTCTGTCGGGCTGTGTCGGGCTCTGTCGGGCTCTACTGGGCTCTACTGGGCTCTGTCGGGCTCTGTCGGGCTCTGTCGGGCTCTACTGGGCCCTGTCGGGCCCTGTCGGTCTCTGTCGTGCTCTGTCGGGCTCTGTCGGGCTCTACTGGGCCCTGTCGGGCCCTGTCGGGCTCTGTCGTGCCCTGTCGGGCCCTGTCGGGCTCTGTCGGGCCTCTCGGGCCCTGTCGGGCTCTGCCGGGCTCTGTCGGGCTCTGTCGGGCCCTGTCGGGCTCTGTCGGGCCGTCTCGGGCCCTGTCGGGCTCTGTCGGGCTCTGTCGGGCTCTGTCGGGATCTGTCGGGCTCTGTCGGGCTCTACTGGGCCCTGTCGGGCTCTGTCGGGCTCTGTCGGGCCCTGTCGGGCTCTGTCGGGCTCTCTCGGGCCCTGTCGGGCTCTGTCGGGCTCTACTGGGCCCTGTCGGGCCCTGTCGGGCCCTGTCGGGCTCTGTCGGGCTCTACTGGGCTCTGTCGGGCTCTACTGGGCTCTACTGGGCTCTGTCGGGCTCTACTGGGCCCTGTCGGGCTCTGTCGGGCTCTGTCGGGCTCTGTCGGGCCCTGTCGGGCTCTGTCGGGCTCTGTCGTGCCCTGTCGGGCTCTGTCGGGCTCTGTCGGGCCCTGTCGGGCTCTATCGGGCCCTGTCGGGCTCTGTCGGGCCCTGTCGGGCCCTTTCGGGCTCTGTCGGGCTCTGTCGGGCCCTGTCGGGCTCTGTCGGGCTCTGTCGGGCTCTATCGGGCTCTACTGGGCCCTGTCGGGCCCTGTCGGGCCCTGTCGGGCCCTGTCGGGCTCTGTCGGGCTCTGTCGGGCCCTGTCGGGCCCTGTCGGGCTCTGTCGGGCTCTGTCGGGCTCTGTCGGGCTCTACTGGGCCCTGTCGGGCTCTGTCAGGCTCTGTCGGGCCCTGTCGGGCCCTGTCGGGCTCTGTCAGGCTCTGTCGGGCTCTGTCGGGCTCTAATGGGCCCTGTCGGGCCCTGTCGGGCCCTGTCGGGCTCTACTGGGCTCTACTGGGCTCTACTGGGCCCTGTCGGGCCCTGTCGGGCCCTGTCGGGCTCTGTCGGGCCCTGTCGGGCCCTGTCGGGCTCTGTCGGGCTCTGTCGGGCCCTGTCGGGCTCTGTCGGGCTCTGTCGGGCTCTACTGGGCTCTACTGGGCTCTACTGGGCTCTGTCGGGCTCTGTCGGGCTCTACTGGGCCCTGTCGGGCCCTGTCGGGCCCTTTCGGGCTCTATCGGGCTCTGTCGGGCTCTACTGGGCCCTGTCGGGCTCTGTCGGGCCCTGTCGGGCTCTGTCGGGCTCTACTGGGCTCTGTCGGGCTCTGTCGGGCCCTGTCGGGCTCTGTCGGGCCCTGTCGGGCCCTGTCGGGCTCTGTCGGGCCTTTTCGGCCTCTGTCGGGCTCTGTCGGGCTCTGTCGGGCTCTACTGGGCTCTGTCGGGCTCTGTCGGGCTCTGTCGGGCTCTACTGGGCCCTGTCGGGCTCTGTAGGGCTCTGTCGGGCCCTGTCGGGCTCTGTCGGGCTCTGTCGGGCCCTGTCGGGCTCTGTCGGGCTCTGTCGGGCTCTGTCGGGCTCTACTGGGCCCTGTCGGGCTCTGTCGGGCTCTGTCGGGCTCTGTCGGGCCCTGTTGGGCTCTGTCGGGCTCTACTGGGCCCTGTCGGGCCCTGTCGGGCTCTGTCGGGCTCTGTCGGGCCCTGTCGGGCTCTGTCGGGCTCTGTCGGGCTCTGTCGGGCTCTACTGGGCCCTGTCGGGCGCTGTCGGGCTCTGTCGGGCTCTGTCGGGCTCTGTCGGGCCCTGTCGGGCTCTGTCGGGCTCTGTCGGGCCCTGTCGGGCTCTATCGGGCCCTGTCGGGCTCTGTCGGGCCCTGTCGGGCCCTTTCGGGCTCTGTCGGGCTCTGTCGGGCCCTGTCGGGCTCTGTCGGGCTCTGTCGGGCTCTATCGGGCTCTACTGGGCCCTGTCGGGCCCTGTCGGGCCCTGTCGGGCTCTGTCGGGCCCTGTCGGGCTCTGTCGGGCTCTGTCGGGCCCTGTCGGGCCCTGTCGGGCTCTGTCGGGCTCTGTCGGGCTCTGTCGGGCTCTACTGGGCCCTGTCGGGCTCTGTCAGGCTCTGTCGGGCCCTGTCAGGCCCTGTCGGGCTCTGTCAGGCTCTGTCGGGCTCTGTCGGGCTCTAATGGGCCCTGTCGGGCCCTGTCGGGCCCTGTCGGGCTCTACTGGGCTCTACTGGGCTCTACTGGGCCCTGTCGGGCCCTGTCGGGCCCTGTCGGGCTCTGTCGGGCCCTGTCGGGCCCTGTCGGGCTCTGTCGGGCTCTGTCGGGCCCTGTCGGGCTCTGTCGGGCTCTGTCGGGCTCTACTGGGCTCTACTGGGCTCTACTGGGCTCTGTCGGGCTCTGTCGGGCTCTACTGGGCCCTGTCGGGCCCTGTCGGGCCCTTTCGGGCTCTATCGGGCTCTGTCGGGCTCTACTGGGCCCTGTCGGGCTCTGTCGGGCCCTGTCGGGCTCTGTCGGGCTCTACTGGGCTCTGTCGGGCTCTGTCGGGCTCTGTCGGGCCCTGTCGGGCTCTGTCGGGCCCTGTCGGGCCCTGTCGGGCTCTGTCGGGCCTTTTCGGCCTCTGTCGGGCTCTGTCGGGCTCTGTCGGGCTCTACTGGGCTCTGTCGGGCTCTGTCGGGCTCTGTCGGGCTCTGTCGGGCTCTACTGGGCCCTGTCGGGCTCTGTCGGGCTCTGTCGGGCCCTGTCGGGCTCTGTCGGGCTCTGTCGGGCCCTGTCGGGCTCTGTCGGGCTCTGTCGGGCTCTGTCGGGCTCTACTGGGCCCTGTCGGGCTCTGTCGGGCTCTGTCGGGCTCTGTCGGGCCCTGTTGGGCTCTGTCGGGCTCTACTGGGCCCTGTCGGGCCCTGTCGGGCTCTGTCGGGCTCTGTCGGGCCCTGTCGGGCTCTGTCGGGCTCTGTCGGGCTCTGTCGGGCTCTACTGGGCCCTGTCGGGCGCTGTCGGGCTCTGTCGGGCTCTGTCGGGCTCTGTCGGGCCCTGTCGGGCTCTGTCGGGCTCTACTGGGCCCTGTCGGGTTCTGTCGGGCTCTGTCGGGCTCTGTCGGGCCCTGTCGGGCTCTGTCGGGCCCTGTCGGGCTCTGTCGGGCTCTGTCGGGCTCTGTCGGGCTCTGTCGGGCCCTGTCGGGCTCTGTCGGGCTCTGTCGGGCTCTGTCGGGCCCTGTCGGGCTCTGTCGGGCCCTGTCGGGCTCTGTCGGGCTCTGTCGGGCTGTGTCGGGCTCTGTCGGGCTCTACTGGGCTCTACTGGGCTCTGTCGGGCTCTGTCGGGCTCTGTCGGGCTCTACTGGGCCCTGTCGGGCCCTGTCGGGCTCTGTCGGGCTCTGTCGGGCTCTGTCGGGCTCTACTGGGCCCTGTCGGGCCCTGTCGGGCTCTGTCGTACCCTGTCGGGCCCTGTCGGGCTCTGTCGGGCTCTGTCGGGCTCTGTCGGGCTCTACTGGGCCCTGTCGGGCCCTGTCGGGCCCTGTCGGGCTCTCTCGGGCTCTGTCGGGCTCTGTCGGGCTCTACTGGGCTCTGTCGGGCCCTGTCGGGCCCTGTCGGTCTCTGTCGGGCTCTGTCGGGCCCTGTCGGGCCCTGTCGGGCTCTGTCGGGCTCTGTCGGGCTCTACTGGGCTCTGTCGGGCTCTGTCGGGCTCTGTCGGGCTCTCCTGGGCCCTGTCGGGCTCTGTCGGGCCCTGTCGGGCCCTGTCGGGCTCTGTCGGGCTGTGTCGGGCTCTGTCGGGCCCTGTCGGGCCCTGTCGGGCTCTGTCGGGCTCTGTCGGGCTCTGTCGGGCTCTACTGGGCTCTGTCGGGCTCTGTCGGGCTCTGTCGGGCTCTGTCGGGCTCTACTGGGCCCTGTCGGGCTCTTTCGGGCTCTGTGGGGCCCTGTCGGGCTCTGTCGGGCTCTGTCGGGCTCTGTCGGGCCCTGTCGGGCTCTGTCGGGCCCTGTCGGGCCCTGTCGGGCTCTGTCGGGCTCTGTCGGGCCCTGTCGGGCCCTGTCGGGCTCTGTCGGGCCCTGTCGGGCTCTACTGGGCCCTGTCGGGCTCTGTCGGGCTCTGTCGGGCCCTGTCGGGCTCTGTCGGGCTCTGTCGGGCCCTGTCGGGCTCTGTCGGGCTCTACTGGGCCCTGTCGGGCCCTGTCGGGCCCTGTCGGGCTCTGTCGGGCTCTGTCGGGCTCTGTCGGGCTCTACGGGCTCTACTGGGCTCTGTCGGGCTCTACTGGGCCCTGTCGGGCTCTGTCGGGCTCTGTCGGGCTCTACTGGGCCCTGTCGGGCTCTGTCGGGCTCTGTCGTGCCCTGTCGGGCTCTGTCGGGCTCTGTCGGGCCCTGTCGGGCTCTATCGGGCCCTGTCGGGCTCTGTCGGGCCCTGTCGGGCCCTGTCGGGCTCTGTCGGGCTCTGTCGGGCCCTGTCGGGCTCTGTCGGGCTCTGTCGGGCTCTATCGGGCTCTACTGGGCCCTGTCGGGCTCTGTCGGGCCCTGTCGGGCCCTGTCGGGCCCTGTCGGGCTCTGTCGGGCTCTGTCGGGATCTACTGGGCCCTGTCGGGCTCTGTCGGACTCTGTCGGGCCCTGTCGGGCCCTGTCGGGCTCTGTCAGGCTCTGTCGGGCTCTGTCGGGCTCTAATGGGCCCTGTCGGGCCCTGTCGGGCCCTGTCGGGCTCTACTGGGCTCTACTGGGCTCTGTCGGGCTCTTTCGGGCTCTACTGGGCCCTGTCGGGCCCTGTCGGGCCCTGTCGGGCTCTGTCGGGCTCTGTCGGGCCCTGTCGGGCTCTGTCGGGCTCTGTCGGGCTCTGTCGGGCTCTACTGGGCTCTACTGGGCTCTGTCGGGCTCTGTCGGGCTCTACTGGGCCCTGTCGGGCCCTGTCGGGCTCTATCGGGCTCTGTCGGGCTCTACTGGGCCCTGTCGGGCTCTGTCGGGCTCTGTCGGGCCCTGTCGGCCCCTGTCGGGCTCTGTCGGGCCCAGTCGGGCTCTACTGGGCTCTGTCGGGCTCTGTCGGGCTCTGTCGGGCTCTGTCGGGCTCTACTGGGCCCTGTCGGGCTCTGTCGGGCTCTGTGGGGCCCTGTCGGGCTCTGTCGGGCTCTGTCGGGCCCTGTCGGGCTCTGTCGGGCTCTGTCGGGCTCTGTCGGGCTCTACTGGGCCCTGTCGGGCTCTGTCGGGCTCTGTCGGGCTCTGTCGGGCCCTGTTGGGCTCTGTCGGGCTCTACTGGGCCCTGTCGGGCCCTGTCGGGCTCTGTCGGGCTCTGTCGGGCCCTGTCGGGCTCTGTCGGGCTCTGTCGGGCTCTGTCGGGCTCTACTGGGCCCTGTCGGGCGCTGTCGGGCTCTGTCGGGCTCTGTCGGGCTCTGTCGGGCCCTGTCGGGCTCTGTCGGGCTCTACTGGGCCCTGTCGGGTTCTGTCGGGCTCTGTCGGGCTCTGTCGGGCCCTGTCGGGCTCTGTCGGGCTCTACTGGGCCCTGTCGGGCTCTGTCGGGCTCTGTCGGGCCCTGTCGGGCTCTGTCGGGCCCTGTCGGGCTCTGTCGGGCTCTGTCGGGCTCTGTCGGGCTCTGTCGGGCTGTGTCGGGCTCTGTCGGGCTCTACTGGGCTCTACTGGGCTCTGTCGGGCTCTGTCGGGCTCTGTCGGGCTCTACTGGGCCCTGTCGGGCCCTGTCGGGCTCTGTCGGGCTCTGTCGGGCTCTGTCGGGCTCTAGTGGGCCCTGTCGGGCCCTGTCGGGCCCTGTCGGGCTCTGTCGGGCCCTGTCGGGCTCTGTCGGGCCCTGTCGGGCTCTGTCGGGCTCTGTCGGGCCCTGTCGGGCTCTGTCGGGCTCTGTCGGGCTCTACTGGGCTCTGTCGGGCCCTGTCGGGCCCTGTCGGGCCCTGTCGGGCTCTGTCGGGCTCTGTCGGGCTCTGTCGGGCTCTGTCGGGCTCTACTGGGCCCTGTCGGGCCCTGTCGGGCCCTGTCGGGCTCTGTCGGGCTCTGTCGGGCTCTGTCGGGCTCTACTGGGCTCTGTCGGGCCCTGTCGGGCCCTGTCGGGCTCTGTCGGGCTCTGTCGGGCCCTGTCGGGCCCTGTCGGGCTCTGTCGGGCTCTGTCGGGCTCTACTGGGCTCTGTCGGGCTCTGTCGGGCTCTGTCGGGCTCTGTCGGGCTCTCCTGGGCCCTGTCGGGCTCTGTCGGGCTGTGTCGGGCTCTGTCGGGCCCTGTCGGGCCCTGTCGGGCTCTGTCGGGCTCTGTCGGGCTCTGTCGGGCTCTACTGGGCTCTGTCGGGCTCTGTCGGGCTCTGTCGGGCTCTGTCGGGCTCTACTGGGCCCTGTCGGGCTCTTTCGGGCCCTTTCGGGCTCTATCGGGCTGTGTCGGGCTCTGTCGGGCCCTGTCGGGCCCTGTCGGGCTCTGTCGGGCTCTGTCGGGCTCTGTCGGGCTCTACTGGGCTCTGTCGGGCTCTGTCGGGCCCTGTCGGGCTCTATCGGGCCCTGTCGGGCTCTGTCGGGCCCTGTCGGGCCCTTTCGGGCTCTGTCGGGCTCTGTCGGGCCCTGTCGGGCTCTGTCGGGCTCTGTCGGGCTCTATCGGGCTCTACTGGGCCCTGTCGGGCCCTGTCGGGCCCTGTCGGGCTCTGTCGGGCCCTGTCGGGCCCTGTCGGGCCCTGTCGGGCTCTGTCGGGCTCTGTCGGGCTCTGTCGGGCTCTACTGGGCCCTGTCGGGCTCTGTCAGGCTCTGTCGGGCCCTGTCGGGCCCTGTCGGGCTCTGTCAGGCTCTGTCGGGCTCTGTCGGGCTCTAATGGGCCCTGTCGGGCCCTGTCGGGCCCTGTCGGGCTCTACTGGGCTCTACTGGGCTCTACTGGGCCCTGTCGGGCCCTGTCGGGCCCTGTCGGGCTCTGTCGGGCCCTGTCGGGCCCTGTCGGGCTCTGTCGGGCTCTGTCGGGCCCTGTCGGGCTCTGTCGGGCTCTGTCGGGCTCTACTGGGCTCTACTGGGCTCTGTCGGGCTCTGTCGGGCTCTACTGGGCCCTGTCGGGCCCTGTCGGGCCCTTACGGGCTCTATCGGGCTCTGTCGGGCTCTACTGGGCCCTGTCGGGCTCTGTCGGGCCCTGTCGGGCTCTGTCGGGCTCTACTGGGCTCTGTCGGGCTCTGTCGGGCTCTGTCGGGCCCTGTCGGGCTCTGTCGGGCCCTGTCGGGCCCTGTCGGGCTCTGTCGGGCCCTGTCGGCCTCTGTCGGGCTCTGTCGGGCTCTGTCGGGCTCTACTGGGCTCTGTCGGGCTCTGTCGGGCTCTGTCGGGCTCTGTCGGGCTCTACTGGGCCCTGTCGGGCTCTGTCGGGCTCTGTCGGGCCCTGTCGGGCTCTGTCGGGCTCTGTCGGGCCCTGTCGGGCTCTGTCGGGCTCTGTCGGGCTCTGTCGGGCTCTACTGGGCCCTGTCGGGCTCTGTCGGGCTCTGTCGGGCTCTGTCGGGCCCTGTTGGGCTCTGTCGGGCTCTACTGGGCCCTGTCGGGCCCTGTCGGGCTCTGTCGGGCTCTCTCGGGCCCTGTCGGGCTCTGTCGGGCTCTGTCGGGCTCTGTCGGGCTCTACTGGGCCCTGTCGGGCGCTGTCGGGCTCTGTCGGGCTCTGTCGGGCTCTGTCGGGCCCTGTCGGGCTCTGTCGGGCTCTACTGGGCCCTGTCGGGTTCTGTCGGGCTCTGTCGGGCTCTGTCGGGCCCTGTCGGGCTCTGTCGGGCTCTACTGGGCCCTGTCGGGCTCTGTCGGGCTCTGTCGGGCCCTGTCGGGCTCTGTCGGGCCCTGTCGGGCTCTGTCGGGCTCTGTCGGGCTGTGTCGGGCTCTGTCGGGCTCTACTGGGCTCTACTGGGCTCTGTCGGGCTCTGTCGGGCTCTGTCGGGCTCTACTGGGCCCTGTCGGGCCCTGTCGGGCTCTGTCGGGCTCTGTCGGGCTCTGTCGGGCTCTACTGGGCCCTGTCGGGCCCTGTCGGGCTCTGTCGTACCCTGTCGGGCCCTGTCGTGCTCTGTCGGGCCCTGTCGGGCTCTGTCGGGCCCTGTCGGGCCCTGTCGGGCTCTGTCGGCCTCTGTCGGGCCCTGTCGGGCCCTGTCGGGCTCTGTCGGGCTCTGTCGGGCTCTGTCGGGCTCTACTGGGCTCTGTCGGGCCCTGTCGGGCCCTGTCGGGCCCTGTCGGGCTCTGTCGGGCCCTGTCGGGCTCTGTCGGGCTGTGTCGGGCTCTGTCGGGCTCTACTGGGCCCTGTCGGGCCCTGTCGGGCCCTGTCGGGCTCTCTCGGGCTCTGTCGGGCTCTGTCGGGCTCTACTGGGCTCTGTCGGGCCCTGTCGGGCCCTGTCGGGCTCTGTCGGGCTCTGTCGGGCCCTGTCGGGCCCTGTCGGGCTCTGTCGGGCTCTGTCGGGCTCTACTGGGCTCTGTCGGGCTCTGTCGGGCTCTGTCGGGCTCTCCTGGGCCCTGTCGGGCTCTGTCGGGCCCTGTCGGGCCCTGTCGGGCTCTGTCGGGCTGTGTCGGGCTCTGTCGGGCCCTGTCGGGCCCTGTCGGGCTCTGTCGGGCTCTGTCGGGCTCTGTCGGGCTCTACTGGGCTCTGTCGGGCTCTGTCGGGCTCTGTCGGGCTCTGTCGGGCTCTACTGGGCCCTGTCGGGCTCTTTCGGGCTCTGTGGGGCCCTGTCGGGCTCTGTCGGGCTCTGTCGGGCTCTGTCGGGCCCTGTCGGGCTCTGTCGGGCCCTGTCGGGCCCTGTCGGGCTCTGTCGGGCTCTGTCGGGCCCTGTCGGGCTCTGTCGGGCTCTGTCGGGCCCTGTCGGGCTCTACTGGGCCCTGTCGGGCTCTGTCGGGCTCTGTCGGGCCCTGTCGGGCTCTGTCGGGCTCTGTCGGGCCCTGTCGGGCTCTGTCGGGCTCTACTGGGCCCTGTCGGGCCCTGTCGGGCCCTGTCGGGCTCTGTCGGGCTCTGTCGGGCTCTGTCGGGCTCTTCGGGCTCTACTGGGCTCTGTCGGGCTCTACTGGGCCCTGTCGGGCTCTGTCGGGCTCTGTCGGGCTCTACTGGGCCCTGTCGGGCTCTGTCGGGCTCTGTCGTGCCCTGTCGGGCTCTGTCGGGCTCTGTCGGGCCCTGTCGGGCTCTATCGGGCCCTGTCGGGCTCTGTCGGGCCCTGTCGGGCCCTGTCGGGCTCTGTCGGGCCCTGTCGGGCCCTGTCGGGCTCTGTCGGGCTCTGTCGGGCTCTATCGGGCTCTACTGGGCCCAGTCGGGCTCTGTCGGGCCCTGTCGGGCCCTGTCGGGCCCTGTCGGGCTCTGTCGGGCTCTGTCGGGCTCTACTGGGCCCTGTCGGGCTCTGTCGGACTCTGTCGGGCCCTGTCGGGCCCTGTCGGGCTCTGTCAGGCTCTGTCGGGCTCTGTCGGGCTCTAATGAGCCCTGTCGGGCCCTGTCGGGCCCTGTCGGGCTCTACTGGGCTCTACTGGGCTCTGTCGGGCTCTTTCGGGCTCTACTGGGCCCTGTCGGGCCCTGTCGGGCTCTGTCGGGCTCTGTCGGGCCCTGTCGGGCTCTGTCGGGCTCTGTCGGGCTCTGTCGGGCTCTGTCGGGCTCTACTGGGCTCTGTCGGGCTCTGTCGGGCTCTACTGGGCCCTGTCGGGCCCTGTCGGGCTCTATCGGGCTCTGTCAGGCTCTACTGGGCCCTGTCGGGCTCTGTCGGGCTCTGTCGGGCCCTGTCGGCCCCTGTCGGGCTCTGTCGGGCCCTGTCGGGCTCTACTGGGCTCTGTCGGGCTCTGTCGGGCTCTGTCGGGCTCTGTCGGGCTCTACTGGGCCCTGTCGGGCTCTGTCGGGCTCTGTCGGGCCCTGTCGGGCTCTGTCGGGCTCTGTCGGGCCCTGTCGGGCTCTGTCGGGCTCTGTCGGGCTCTGTCGGGCTCTGTCGGGCTCTACTGGGCCCTGTCGGGCTCTGTCGGGCTCTGTCGGGCTCTGTCGGGCCCTGTTGGGCTCTGTCGGGCTCTACTGGGCCCTGTCGGGCCCTGTCGGGCTCTGTCGGGCTCTGTCGGGCCCTGTCGGGCTCTGTCGGGCTCTGTCGGGCTCTACTGGGCCCTGTCGGGCGCTGTCGGGCTCTGTCGGGCTCTGTCGGGCTCTGTCGGGCCCTGTCGGGCTCTGTCGGGCTCTACTGGGCCCTGTCGGGTTCTGTCGGGCTCTGTCGGGCTCTGTCGGGCCCTGTCGGGCTCTGTCGGGCTCTACTGGGCCCTGTCGGTGTCTGTCGGGCTCTGTCGGGCCCTGTCGGGCTCTGTCGGGCTCTGTCGGGCTCTGTCGGGCCCTGTCGGGCTCTGTCGGGCCCTGTCGGGCTCTGTCGGGCTCTGTCGGGCTGTGTCGGGCTCTGTCGGGCTCTACTGGGCTCTACTGGGCTCTGTCGGGCTCTGTCGGGCTCTGTCGGGCTCTACTGGGCCCTGTCGGGCCCTGTCGGGCTCTGTCGGGCTCTGTCGGGCTCTACTGGGCCCTGTCGGGCCCTGTCGGGCTCTGTCGGGCTCTGTCGGGCTCTACTGGGCTCTACTGGGCTCTGTCGGGCTCTGTCGGGCTCTGTCGGGCTCTACTGGGCCCTGTCGGGCCCTGTCGGGCTCTGTCGTACCCTGTCGGGCCCTGTCGGGCTCTGTCGGGCCCTGTCGGGCCCTGTCGGGCTCTGTCGGGCTCTGTCGGGCCCTGTCGGGCTCTGTCGGGCTCTGTCGGGCTCTGTCGGGCTCTACTGGGCCCTGTCGGGCCCTGTCGGGCCCTGTCGGGCTCTGTCGGGCTCTGTCGGGCTCTGTCGGGCTCTACTGGGCTCTGTCGGGCCCTGTCGGGCCCTGTCGGGCCCTGTCGGGCTCTGTCGGGCCCTGTCGGGCTCTGTCGGGCTCTGTCGGGCTCCGTCGGGCTCTACTGGGCCCTGTCGGGCCCTGTCGGGCCCTGTCGGGCTCTGTCGGGCTCTGTCGGGCTCTGTCGGGCTCTACTGGGCTCTGTCGGGCCCTGTCGGGCTCTGTCGGGCTCTGTCGGGCCCTGTCGGGCCCTGTCGGGCTCTGTCGGGCTCTACTGGGCTCTGTAGGGCTCTGTCGGGCTCTGTCGGGCTCTGTCGGGCTCTCCTGGGTCCTGTCGGGCTCTGTCGGGCTGTGTCGGGCTCTGTCGGGCCCTGTCGGGCCCTGTCGGGCTCTGTCGGGCTCTGTCGGGCTCTGTCGGGCTCTACTGGGCTCTGTCGGGCTCTGTCGGGCTCTGTCGGGCTCTACTGGGCCCTGTCGGGCTCTTTCGGGCTCTGTGGGGCCCTGTCGGGCTCTGTCGGGCTCTGTCGGGCTCTGTCGGGCCCTCTCGGGCCCTGTCGGGCTCTGTCGGGCTCTGTCGGGCCCTGTCGGGCTCTGTCGGGCTCTGTCGGGCCCTGTCGGGCTCTACTGGGCCCTGTCGGGCTCTGTCGGGCTCTGTCGGGCCCTGTCGGGCTCTGTCGGGCTCTGTCGGGCTCTGTCGGGCTCTACTGGGCTCTACTGGGCTCTGTCGGGCTCTACTGGGCCCTATCGGGCTCTGTCGGGCTCTGTCGGGCTCTGTCGGGCCCTGTCGGGCTCTGTCGGGCTCTGTCGTGCCCTGTCGGGCTCTGTCGGGCTCTGTCGGGCTCTATCGGGCTCTACTGGGCCCTGTCAGGCTCTGTCGGGCCCTGTCGGGCCCTGTCGGGCCCTGTCGGGCTCTGTCGGGCTCTGTCGGGCTCTGTCGGGCTCTGTCGGACTCTGTCGGGCCCTGTCGGGCCCTGTCGGGCTCTGTCAGGCTCTGTCGGGCTCTGTCGGGCTCTAATGGGCCCTGTCGGGCCCTGTCGGGCCCTGTCGGGCTCTACTGGGCTCTACTGGGCTCTGTCGCGCTCTTTCGGGCTCTACTGGGCCCTGTCGGGCCCTGTCGGGCCCTATCGGGCTCTGTCGGGCTCTGTCGGGCTCTACTGGGCCCTGTCGGGCTCTGTCGGGCTCTGTCGGGCCCTGTCGGGCTCTGTCGGGCTCTGTCGGGCCCTGTCGGGCTCTGTCGGGCTCTGTCGGGCCCTGTCGGGCTCTGTCGGGCTCTGTCAGGCTCTGTCGGGCTCTGTCGGGCTCTGTCGGGCTCCACTGGGCCCTGTCGGGCTCTGTCGGGGTCTGTCGGGCCCTGTCGGGCCCTGTCGGGCTCTGTCAGGCTCTGTCAGGCTCTGTCGGGCTCTAATGGGCCCTGTCGGGCCCTGTCGGGCCCTGTCGGGCTCTACTGGGCTCTACTGGGCTCTGTCGGGCTCTGTCGGGCTCTGTCGGGCTCTACTGGCCTCTGTCGGGCCCTGTCGGGCCCTGTCGGGCCCTGTCGGGCTCTGTCGGGCCCTGTCGGGCTCTGTCGGGCTCTGTCGGGCTCTACTGGGCCCTGTCGGGCCCTGTCGGGCCCTGTCGGGCTCTGTCGGGCTCTGTCGGGCTCTGTCGGGCTCTCCTGGGCCCTGTCGGGCTCTGTCGGGCTGTGTCGGGCTCTGTCGGGCCCTGTCGGGCCCTGTCGGGCTCTGTCGGGCTCTGTCGGGCTCTGTCGGGCTCTACTGGGCTCTGTCGGGCTCTGTCGGGCTCTGTCGGGCTCTGTCGGGCTCTACTGGGCCCTGTCGGGCTCTTTCGGGCCCTTTCGGGCTCTATCGGGCTGTGTCGGGCTCTGTCGGGCCCTGTCGGGCCCTGTCGGGCTCTGTCGGGCTCTGTCGGGCTCTGTCGGGCTCTACTGGGCTCTGTCGGGCTCTGTCGGGCCCTGTCGGGCTCTATCGGGCCCTGTCGGGCTCTGTCGGGCCCTGTCGGGCCCTTTCGGGCTCTGTCGGGCTCTGTCGGGCCCTGTCGGGCTCTGTCGGGCTCTGTCGGGCTCTATCGGGCTCTACTGGGCCCTGTCGGGCCCTGTCGGGCCCTGTCGGGCTCTGTCGGGCCCTGTCGGGCCCTGTCGGGCCCTGTCGGGCTCTGTCGGGCTCTGTCGGGCTCTGTCGGGCTCTACTGGGCCCTGTCGGGCTCTGTCAGGCTCTGTCGGGCCCTGTCGGGCCCTGTCGGGCTCTGTCAGGCTCTGTCGGGCTCTGTCGGGCTCTAATGGGCCCTGTCGGGCCCTGTCGGGCCCTGTCGGGCTCTACTGGGCTCTACTGGGCTCTACTGGGCCCTGTCGGGCCCTGTCGGGCCCTGTCGGGCTCTGTCGGGCCCTGTCGGGCCCTGTCGGGCTCTGTCGGGCTCTGTCGGGCCCTGTCGGGCTCTGTCGGGCTCTGTCGGGCTCTACTGGGCTCTACTGGGCTCTGTCGGGCTCTGTCGGGCTCTACTGGGCCCTGTCGGGCCCTGTCGGGCCCTTACGGGCTCTATCGGGCTCTGTCGGGCTCTACTGGGCCCTGTCGGGCTCTGTCGGGCCCTGTCGGGCTCTGTCGGGCTCTACTGGGCTCTGTCGGGCTCTGTCGGGCTCTGTCGGGCCCTGTCGGGCTCTGTCGGGCCCTGTCGGGCCCTGTCGGGCTCTGTCGGGCCCTGTCGGCCTCTGTCGGGCTCTGTCGGGCTCTGTCGGGCTCTACTGGGCTCTGTCGGGCTCTGTCGGGCTCTGTCGGGCTCTACTGGGCCCTGTCGGGCTCTGTCGGGCTCTGTCGGGCCCTGTCGGGCTCTGTCGGGCTCTGTCGGGCCCTGTCGGGCTCTGTCGGGCTCTGTCGGGCTCTGTCGGGCTCTACTGGGCCCTGTCGGGCTCTGTCGGGCTCTGTCGGGCTCTGTCGGGCCCTGTTGGGCTCTGTCGGGCTCTACTGGGCCCTGTCGGGCCCTGTCGGGCTCTGTCGGGCTCTCTCGGGCCCTGTCGGGCTCTGTCGGGCTCTGTCGGGCTCTGTCGGGCTCTACTGGGCCCTGTCGGGCGCTGTCGGGCTCTGTCGGGCTCTGTCGGGCTCTGTCGGGCCCTGTCGGGCTCTGTCGGGCTCTACTGGGCCCTGTCGGGTTCTGTCGGGCTCTGTCGGGCTCTGTCGGGCCCTGTCGGGCTCTGTCGGGCCCTGTCGGGCTCTGTCGGGCTCTACTGGGCCCTGTCGGGCTCTGTCGGGCTCTGTCGGGCCCTGTCGGGCTCTCTCGGGCCCTGTCGGGCTCTGTCGGGCTCTGTCGGGCTGTGTCGGGCTCTGTCGGGCTCTACTGGGCTCTACTGGGCTCTGTCGGGCTCTGTCGGGCTCTGTCGGGCTCTACTGGGCCCTGTCGGGCCCTGTCGGGCTCTGTCGGGCTCTGTCGGGCTCTGTCGGGCTCTACTGGGCCCTGTCGGGCCCTGTCGGGCTCTGTCGTACCCTGTCGGGCCCTGTCGGGCTCTGTCGGGCCCTGTCGGGCTCTGTCGGGCCCTGTCGGGCCCTGTCGGGCTCTGTCGGCCTCTGTCGGGCCCTGTCGGGCTCTGTCGGGCTCTGTCGGGCTCTGTCGGGCTCTACTGGGCCCTGTCGGGCCCTGTCGGGCCCTGTCGGGCTCTGTCGGGCTCTGTCGGGCTCTGTCGGGCTCTACTGGGCTCTGTCGGGCCCTGTCGGGCCCTGTCGGGCCCTGTCGGGCTCTGTCGGGCCCTGTCGGGCTCTGTCGGGCTGTGTCGGGCTCTGTCGGGCTCTACTGGGCCCTGTCGGGCCCTGTCGGGCCCTGTCGGGCTCTCTCGGGCTCTGTCGGGCTCTGTCGGGCTCTACTGGGCTCTGTCGGGCCCTGTCGGGCCCTGTCGGGCTCTGTCGGGCTCTGTCGGGCCCTGTCGGGCCCTGTCGGGCTCTGTCGGGCTCTGTCGGGCTCTACTGGGCTCTGTCGGGCTCTGTCGGGCTCTGTCGGGCTCTCCTGGGCCCTGTCGGGCTCTGTCGGGCCCTGTCGGGCCCTGTCGGGCTCTGTCGGGCTGTGTCGGGCTCTGTCGGGCCCTGTCGGGCCCTGTCGGGCTCTGTCGGGCTCTGTCGGGCTCTGTCGGGCTCTACTGGGCTCTGTCGGGCTCTGTCGGGCTCTGTCGGGCTCTGTCGGGCTCTACTGGGCCCTGTCGGGCTCTTTCGGGCTCTGTGGGGCCCTGTCGGGCTCTGTCGGGCTCTGTCGGGCTCTGTCGGGCCCTGTCGGGCTCTGTCGGGCCCTGTCGGGCCCTGTCGGGCTCTGTCGGGCTCTGTCGGGCCCTGTCGGGCTCTGTCGGGCTCTGTCGGGCCCTGTCGGGCTCTACTGGGCCCTGTCGGGCTCTGTCGGGCTCTGTCGGGCCCTGTCGGGCTCTGTCGGGCTCTGTCGGGCCCTGTCGGGCTCTGTCGGGCTCTACTGGGCCCTGTCGGGCCCTGTCGGGCCCTGTCGGGCTCTGTCGGGCTCTGTCGGGCTCTGTCGGGCTCTACGGGCTCTACTGGGCTCTGTCGGGCTCTACTGGGCCCTGTCGGGCTCTGTCAAGCTCTGTCGGGCTCTACTGGGCCCTGTCGGGCTCTGTCGGGCTCTGTCGTGCCCTGTCGGGCTCCGTCGGGCTCTGTCGGGCCCTGTCGGGCTCTATCGGGCCCTGTCGGGCTCTGTCGGGCCCTGTCGGGCCCTGTCGGGCTCTGTCGGGCCCTGTCGGGCCCTGTCGGGCTCTGTCGGGCTCTGTCGGGCTCTATCGGGCTCTACTGGGCCCAGTCGGGCTCTGTCGGGCCCTGTCGGACCATGTCGGGCCCTGTCGGGCTCTGTCGGGCTCTGTCGGGCTCTACTGGGCCCTGTCGGGCTCTGTCGGACTCTGTCGGGCCCTGTCGGGCCCTGTCGGGCTCTGTCAGGCTCTGTCGGGCTCTGTCGGGCTCTAATGAGCCCTGTCGGGCCCTGTCGGGCCCTGTCGGGCTCTACTGGGCTCTACTGGGCTCTGTCGGGCTCTTTCGGGCTCTACTGGGCCCTGTCGGGCTCTGTCGGGCTCTGTCGGGCCCTGTCGGGCTCTGTCGGGCTCTGTCGGGCTCTGTCGGGCTCTACTGGGCTCTACTGGGCTCTGTCGGGCTCTGTCGGGCTCTACTGGGCCCTGTCGGGCCCTGTCGGGCTCTATCGGGCTCTGTCGGGCTCTACTGGGCCCTGTCGGGCCCTGTCGGGCTCTGTCGGGCCCTGTCGGCCCCTGTCGGGCTCTGTCGGGCCCTGTCGGGCTCTACTGGGCTCTGTCGGGCTCTGTCGGGCTCTGTCGGGCTCTGTCGGGCTCTACTGGGCCCTGTCGGGCTCTGTCGGGCTCTGTCGGGCCCTGTCGGGCTCTGTCGGGCTCTGTCGGGCCCTGTCGGGCTCTGTCGGGCTCTGTCGGGCTCTGTCGGGCTCTACTGGGCCCTGTCGGGCTCTGTCGGGCTCTGTCGGGCTCTGTCGGGCCCTGTTGGGCTCTGTCGGGCTCTACTGGGCCCTGTCGGGCCCTGTCGGGCTCTGTCGGGCTCTGTCGGGCCCTGTCGGGCTCTGTCGGGCTCTGTCGGGCTCTACTGGGCCCTGTCGGGCGCTGTCGGGCTCTGTCGGGCTCTGTCGGGCTCTGTCGGGCCCTGTCGGGCTCTGTCGGGCTCTACTGGGCCCTGTCGGGTTCTGTCGGGCTCTGTCGGGCTCTGTCGGGCCCTGTCGGGCTCTGTCGGGCTCTACTGGGCCCTGTCGGTGTCTGTCGGGCTCTGTCGGGCCCTGTCGGGCTCTGTCGGGCTCTGTCGGGCTCTGTCGGGCCCTGTCGGGCTCTGTCGGGCCCTGTCGGGCTCTGTCGGGCTCTGTCGGGCTGTGTCGGGCTCTGTCGGGCTCTACTGGGCTCTACTGGGCTCTGTCGGGCTCTGTCGGGCTCTGTCGGGCTCTACTGGGCCCTGTCGGGCCCTGTCGGGCTCTGTCGGGCTCTGTCGGGCTCTACTGGGCCCTGTCGGGCCCTGTCGGGCTCTGTCGTACCCTGTCGGGCCCTGTCGGGCTCTGTCGGGCCCTGTCGGGCCCTGTCGGGCTCTGTCGGGCTCTGTCGGGCCCTGTCGGGCTCTGTCGGGCTCTGTCGGGCTCTGTCGGGCTCTACTGGGCCCTGTCGGGCCCTGTCGGGCCCTGTCGGGCTCTGTCGGGCTCTGTCGGGCTCTGTCGGGCTCTACTGGGCTCTGTCGGGCCCTGTCGGGCCCTGTCGGGCTCTGTCGGGCCCTGTCGGGCTCTGTCGGGCTCTGTCGGGCTCTGTCGGGCTCTACTGGGCCCTGTCGGGCCCTGTCGGGCTCTGTCGGGCTCTGTCGGGCTCTGTCGGGCTCTACTGGGCTCTGTCGGGCTCTGTCGGGCTCTGTCGGGCTCTGTCGGGCCCTGTCGGGCCCTGTCGGGCTCTGTCGGGCTCTACTGGGCTCTGTCGGGCTCTGTCGGGCTCTGTCGGGCTCTCCTGGGCCCTGTCGGGCTCTGTCGGGCTCTGTCGGGCTCTGTCGGGCTCTACTGGGCCCTGTCGGGCCCTGTCGGGCCCTGTCGGGCTCTGTCGGGCTCTGTCGGGCTCTGTCGGGCTCTACTGGGCTCTGTCGGGCTCTGTCGGGCTCTGTCGGGCTCTGTCGGGCCCTGTCGGGCCCTGTCGGGCTCTGTCGGGCTCTACTGGGCTCTGTCGGGCTCTGTCGGGCTCTGTCGGGCTCTCCTGGGCCCTGTCGGGCTCTGTCGGGCTGTGTCGGGCTCTGTCGGGCCCTGTCGGGCCCTGTCGGGCTCTGTCGGGCTCTGTCGGGCTCTGTCGGGCTCTACTGGGCTCTGTCGGGCTCTGTCGGGCTCTGTCGGGCCCTGTCGGGCCCTGTCGGGCTCTGTCGGGCTCTGTCGGGCCCTGTCGGGCTCTGTCGGGCTCTGTCGGGCTCTGTCGGGCCCTGTCGGGCCCTGTCGGGCTCTGTCGGGCTCTGTCGGGCCCTGTCGGGCTCTGTCGGGCTCTGTCGGGCCCTGTCGGGCTCTACTGGGCCCTGTCGGGCTCTGTCGGGCTCTGTCGGGCCCTGTCGGGCTCTGTCGGGCTCTGTCGGGCTCTGTCGGGCTCTACTGGGCTCTACTGGGCTCTGTCGGGCTCTACTGGGCCCTGTCGGGCTCTGTCGGGCTCTGTCGGGCTCTGTCGGGCCCTGTCGGGCTCTGTCGGGCTCTGTCGTGCCCTGTCGGGCTCTGTCGGGCTCTGTCGGGCTCTATCGGGCTCTACTGGGCCCTGTCAGGCTCTGTCGGGCCCTGTCGGGCCCTGTCGGGCCCTGTCGGGCTCTGTCGGGCTCTGTCGGGCTCTACTGGGCCCTGTCGGGCTCTGTCGGACTCTGTCGGGCCCTGTCGGGCCCTGTCGGGCTCTGTCAGGCTCTGTCGGGCTCTGTCGGGCTCTAATGGGCCCTGTCGGGCCCTGTCGGGCCCTGTCGGGCTCTACTGGGCTCTACTGGGCTCTGTCGGGCTCTTTCGGGCTCTACTGGGCCCTGTCGGGCCCTGTCGGGCCCTGTCGGGCTCTGTCGGGCTCTGTCGGGCTCTACTGGGCCCTGTCGGGCTCTGTCGGGCTCTGTCGGGCCCTGTCGGGCTCTGTCGGGCTCTGTCGGGCCCTGTCGGGCTCTGTCGGGCTCTGTCGGGCCCTGTCGGGCTCTGTCGGGCTCTGTCAGGCTCTGTCGGGCTCTGTCGGGCTCTGTCGGGCTCCACTGGGCCCTGTCGGGCTCTGTCGGGGTCTGTCGGGCCCTGTCGGGCCCTGTCGGGCTCTGTCAGGCTCTGTCAGGCTCTGTCGGGCTCTAATGGGGCCTGTCGGGCCCTGTCGGGCCCTGTCGGGCTCTACTGGGCTCTACTGGGCTCTGTCGGGCTCTGTCGGGCTCTGTCGGGCTCTACTGGGCTCTGTCGGGCCCTGTCGGGCCCTGTCGGGCCCTGTCGGGCTCTGTCGGGCCCTGTCGGGCTCTGTCGGGCTCTGTCGGGCTCTACTGGGCCCTGTCGGGCCCTGTCGGGCCCTGTCGGGCTCTGTCGGGCTCTGTCGGGCTCTGTCGGGCTCTACTGGGCTCTGTCGGGCCCTGTCGGGCCCTGTCGGGCTCTGTCGGGCTCTGTCGGGCCCTGTCGGGCCCTGTCGGGCACTGTCGGGCTCTGTCGGGCTCTACTGGGCTCTGTCGGGCTCTGTCGGGCTCTGTCGGGCTCTGTCGGGCTCTCCTGGGCCCTGTCGGGCTCTGTCGGGCTGTGTCGGGCTCTGTCGGGCCCTGTCGGGCCCTGTCGGGCTCTGTCGGGCTCTGTCGGGCTCTGTCGGGCTCTACTGGGCTCTGTCGGGCTCTGTCGGGCTCTGTCGGGCTCTGTCGGGCTCTACTGGGCCCTGTCGGGCTCTTTCGGGCTCTGTGGGGCCCTGTCGGGCTCTGTCGGGCTCTGTCGGGCTCTGTCGGGCCCTGTCGGGCTCTGTCGGGCCCTGTCGGGCCCTGTCGGGCTCTGTCGGGTTTGTCGGGCCCTGTCGGGCTCTGTCGGGCTCTGTCGGGCCCTGTCGGGCTCTACTGGGCCCTGTCGGGCTCTGTCGGGCTCTGTCGGGCCCTGTCGGGCCCTGTCGGGCTCTGTCGGGCTCTGTCGGGCCCTGTCGGGCCCTGTCGGGCTCTGTCGGGCCCTGTCGGGCCCTGTCGGGCTCTGTCGGGCCCTGTCGGGCTCTGTCGGGCTCTGTCAGGCTCTGTCGGGCTCTGTCGGGCTCTGTCGGGCTCCACTGGGCCCTGTCGGGCTCTGTCGGGGTCTGTCGGGCCCTGTCGGGCCCTGTCGGGCTCTGTCAGGCTCTGTCGGGCTCTGTCGGGCTCTAATGGGCCCTGTCGGGCCCTGTCGGGCCCTGTCGGGCTCTACTGGGCTCTACTGGGCTCTGTCGGGCTCTGTCGGGCTCTGTCGGGCTCTACTGGGCTCTGTCGGGCCCTGTCGGGCCCTGTCGGGCCCTGTCGGGCTCTGTCGGGCCCTGTCGGGCTCTGTCGGGCTCTGTCGGGCTCTACTGGGCCCTGTCGGGCCCTGTCGGGCCCTGTCGGGCTCTGTCGGGCTCTGTCGGGCTCTGTCGGGTTCTACTGGGCTCTGTCGGGCCCTGTCGGGCCCTGTCGGGCTCTGTCGGACTCTGTCGGGCCCTGTCGGGCCCTGTCGGGCTCTGTCGGGCTCTGTCGGGCTCTACTGGGCTCTGTCGGGCTCTGTCGGGCTCTGTCGGGCTCTGTCGGGCTCTCCTGGGCCCTGTCGGGCTCTGTCGGGCTGTGTCGGGCTCTGTCGGGCCCTGTCGGGCCCTGTCGGGCTCTGTCGGGCTCTGTCGGGCTCTACTGGGCTCTGTCGGGCTCTGTCGGGCTCTGTCGGGCTCTGTCGGGCTCTACTGGGCCCTGTCGGGCTCTTTCGGGCTCTATGGGGCCCTGTCGGGCTCTGTCGGGCTCTGTCGGGCTCTGTCGGGCCCTGTCGGGCTCTGTCGGGCCCTGTCGGGCTCTACTGGGCCCTGTCGGGCTCTTTCGGGCTCTGTGGGGCCCTGTCGGGCTCTGTCGGGCTCTGTCGGGCTCTGTCGGGCCCTGTCGGGCTCTGTCGGGCCCTGTCGGGCCCTGTCGGGCTCTGTCGGGCTCTGTCGGGCCCTGTCGGGCTCTGTCGGGCTCTGTCGGGCCCTGTCGGGCTCTACTGGGCCCTGTCGGGCTCTGTCGGGCTCTGTCGGGCCCTGTCGGGCTCTGTCGGGCTCTGTCGGACCCTGTCGGGCTCTGTCGGGCTCTACTGGGCCCTGTCGGGCCCTGTCGGGCCCTGTCGGGCTCTGTCGGGCTCTGTCGGGCTCTGTCGGGCTCTACTGGGCTCTACTGGGCTCTGTCGGGCTCTACTGGGCCCTGTCGGGCTCTGTCGGGCTCTGTCGGGCTCTGTCGGGCCCTGTCGGGCTCTGTCGGGCTCTGTCGTGCCCTGTCGGGCTCTGTCGGGCTCTGTCGGGCCCTGTCGGGCTCTATCGGGCCCTGTCGGGCTCTGTCGGGCCCTGTCGGGCCCTGTCGGGCTCTGTCGGGCTCTGTCGGGCCCTGTCGGGCTCTGTCGGGCTCTGTCGGGCTCTATCGGGCTCTACTGGGCCCTGTCGGGCCCTGTCGGGCCCTGTCGGGCTCTGTCGGGCTCTGTCGGGCTCTACTGGGCCCTGTCGGGCTCTGTCGGACTCTGTCGGGCCCTGTCGGGCCCTGTCGGGCTCTGTCAGGCTCTGTCGGGCTCTGTCGGGCTCTAATGGGCCCTGTCGGGCCCTGTCGGGCCCTGTCGGGCTCTACTGGGCTCTACTGGGCTCTGTCGGGCTCTTTCGGGCTCTACTGGGCCCTGTCGGGCCCTGTCGGGCCCTGTCGGGCTCTGTCGGGCTCTGTCGGGCCCTGTCGGGCTCTGTCGGGCTCTGTCGGGCTCTGTCGGGCTCTACTGGGCTCTACTGGGCTCTGTCGGGCTCTGTCGGGCTCTACTGGGCCCTGTCGGGCCCTGTCGGGCTCTGTCGGGCCCTGTCGGGCTCTGTCGGGCTCTGTCGGGCTCTGTCGGGCTCTACTGGGCCCTGTCGGGCTCTGTTGGGCTCTGTCGGGCCCTGTCGGGCTCTGTCGGGCTCTGTCGGGCCCTGTCGGGCTCTGTCGGGCCCTGTCGGGCCCTGTCGGGCTCTGTCGGGCTCTGTCGGGCTCTACCGGGCTCTACTGGGCTCTTTCGGGCTCTGTCGGGCTCTACTGGGTCCTGTCGGGCCATGTCGGTCCCTGATGGGCTCTGTCGGGCTCTACTGGGCTCTGTCGGGCTCTGTCGGGCTCTGTCGGGCCCTGTCGGGCTCTGTCGGGCTCTACTGGGCTCTGTCGGGCTCTGTCGGGCTTTGTCGGGCTCTGTCGGGCTCTACTGGGCCCTGTCGGGCCCTGACGGGCCCTGTCGGGCTCTGCTGGGCTCTGTCGGGCTCTGTCGGGTTCTGTCGGGCTCTGTCGGGCTCTGTCGGGCTCTACTGGGCTCTGTCGGGCCCTGTCGGGCCCTGTCGGGCTCTGTCGGGCTCTGTCGGGCTCTGTCGGGCTCTACTGGGCCCTGTCGGGCCCTGTCGGGCCCTGTCGGGCTCTGTCGGGCCCTGTCGGGCTCTGTCGGGCTCTGTCGGGCTCTGTCGGGCTCTACTGGGCTCTACTGGGCTCTGTCGGGCTCTGTCGGGCTCTACTGGGCCCTGTCGGGCCCTGTCGGGCCGTGACGGTCTCTGTCGGGCTGTACTGGGCTCTGTCGGGCTCTGTCGGGCCCTGTCGGGCTCTGTCGGGCTCTGTCGGGCTCTACTGGGCTCTGTCGGGCTCTGTCAGGCTTTGTCGGGCTCTACTGGGCCCTGTCGGGCTCTGTCGGGCCCTGTCGGGCTCTGTCGGGCCCTGTCGGGCTCTGTCGGGCTCTGTCGGGCCCTGTCGGGCTCTGTCGGGCTCTGTCGGGCTCTGTCGGGCTCTACTGGGCTCTGTCGGGTTCTACTGGGCTCTACTGGGCCCTGTCGGGCTCTGTCGGGCTCTGTCGGGCTCTACTGGGCTCTGTCGGGCCCTGTAGGGCTCTGTCGGGCTCTGTCGGGCCCTGTCGGGACCTGTCGGGCTCTGTCGGGCTCTGTCGGTCCCTGTCGGGCTCTGTCGGGCTCTGTCGGGTTCTACTGGGCTCTACTGGGCCCTGTCGGGCTCTGTCGGGCTCGGTCGGGCCCTGTCGGGCTCTGTCGGGCCCTGTCGGGCTCTGTCGGGCTCTGTCGGGCTGTATCGGGCTCTATCGGGCTCTACTGGGCTCTACTGGGCTCTGTCGGGCTCTGTCGGGCTCTGTCGGGCTCTACTGGGCCCTGTCGGGCCCTGTCGGGCTCTGTCGGGCTCTGTCGGGCTCTGTCGGGCTCTACTGGGCCCTATCGGGCCCTGTCGGGCTCTGTCGTGCCCTGTCGGGCCCTGTCGGGCTCTGTCGGGCCCTGTCGGGCTCTGTCGGGCCCTGTCGGGCCCTGTCGGGCTCTGTCGGGCTCTGTCGGGCTCTGTCGGGCTCTACTGGGCCCTGTCGGGCCCTGTCGGGCCCTGTCGGGCTCTGTCGGGCTCTGTCGGGATCTGTCGGGCTCTACTGGGCTCTGTCGGGCCCTGTCGGGCCCTGTCGGGCTCTGTCGGGCTCTGTCGGGCCCTGTCGGGCCCTGTCGGGCTCTGTCGGGCTCTACTGGGCTCTGTCGGGCTCTGTCGGGCTTTGTCGGGCTCTGTCGGGCTCTACTGGGCCCTGTCGGGCTCTGTCGGGCCCTGTCGGGCCCTGTCGGGCTCTGTCGGGCCCTGTCGGGCTCTGTCGGGCTCTGTCGGGCTCTGTCGGGCTCTACTGGGCTCTGTCGGGTTCTACTGGGCTCTACTGGGCTCTGTCGGGCTCTGTCGGGCCCTGTCGGGCTCTGTCGGGCTCTGTCGGGCCCTGTCGGGCTCTGTCGGGCCCTGTCGGGCTCTACTGGGCCCTGTCGGGCTCTTTCGGGCTCTGTGGGGCCCTGTCGGGCTCTGTCGGGCTCTGTCGGGCTCTGTCGGGCCCTGTCGGGCTCTGTCGGGCCCTGTCGGGCCCTGTCGGGCTCTGTCGGGCTCTGTCGGGCCCTGTCGGGCTCTGTCGGGCTCTGTCGGGCCCTGTCGGGCTCTACTGGGCCCTGTCGGGCTCTGTCGGGCTCTGTCGGGCCCTGTCGGGCTCTGTCGGGCTCTGTCGGACCCTGTCGGGCTCTGTCGGGCTCTACTGGGCCCTGTCGGGCCCTGTCGGGCCCTGTCGGGCTCTGTCGGGCTCTGTCGGGCTCTGTCGGGCTCTACTGGGCTCTACTGGGCTCTGTCGGGCTCTACTGGGCCCTGTCGGGCTCTGTCGGGCTCTGTCGGGCTCTGTCGGGCCCTGTCGGGCTCTGTCGGGCTCTGTCGTGCCCTGTCGGGCTCTGTCGGGCTCTGTCGGGCCCTGTCGGGCTCTATCGGGCCCTGTCGGGCTCTGTCGGGCCCTGTCGGGCCCTGTCGGGCTCTGTCGGGCTCTGTCGGGCCCTGTCGGGCTCTGTCGGGCTCTGTCGGGCTCTATCGGGCTCTACTGGGCCCTGTCGGGCCCTGTCGGGCCCTGTCGGGCTCTGTCGGGCTCTGTCGGGCTCTACTGGGCCCTGTCGGGCTCTGTCGGACTCTGTCGGGCCCTGTCGGGCCCTGTCGGGCTCTGTCAGGCTCTGTCGCGCTCTGTCGGGCTCTAATGGGCCCTGTCGGGCCCTGTCGGGCCCTGTCGGGCTCTACTGGGCTCTACTGGGCTCTGTCGGGCTCTTTCGGGCTCTACTGGGCCCTGTCGGGCCCTGTCGGGCCCTGTCGGGCTCTGTCGGGCTCTGTCGGGCCCTGTCGGGCTCTGTCGGGCTCTGTCGGGCTCTGTCGGGCTCTACTGGGCTCTACTGGGCTCTGTCGGGCTCTGTCGGGCTCTACTGGGCCCTGTCGGGCCCTGTCGGGCTCTATCGGGCTCTGTCGGGCTCTACTGGGCCCTGTCGGGCTCTGTCGGGCTCTGTCGGGCCCTGTCGGGCCCTGTCGGGCTCTGTCGGGCCCTGTCGGGCTCTGTCGGGCTCTGTCGGGCTCTGTCGGGCTCTACTGGGCTCTGTCGGGCTCTGTCGGGCTCTGTCGGGCTCTGTCGGGCTCTACTGGGCCCTGTCGGGCTCTGTTGGGCTCTGTCGGGCCCTGTCGGGCTCTGTCGGGCTCTGTCGGGCCCTGTCGGGCTCTGTCGGGCCCTGTCGGGCCCTGTCGGGCTCTGTCGGGCTCTGTCGGGCTCTACCGGGCTCTACTGGGCTCTTTCGGGCTCTGTCGGGCTCTACTGGGTCCTGTCGGGCCATGTCGGTCCCTGACGGGCTCTGTCGGGCTCTACTGGGCTCTGTCGGGCTCTGTCGGGCTCTGTCGGGCCCTGTCGGGCTCTGTCGGGCTCTACTGGGCTCTGTCGGGCTCTGTCGGGCTTTGTCGGGCTCTGTCGGGCTCTACTGGGCCCTGTCGGGCCCTGACGGGCCCTGTCGGGCTCTGCTGGGCTCTGTCGGGCTCTGTCGGGTTCTGTCGGGCTCTGTCGGGCTCTGTCGGGCTCTACTGGGCTCTGTCGGGCCCTGTCGGGCCCTGTCGGGCTCTGTCGGGCTCTGTCGGGCTCTGTCGGGCTCTACTGGGCCCTGTCGGGCCCTGTCGGGCCCTGTCGGGCTCTGTCGGGCCCTGTCGGGCTCTGTCGGGCTCTGTCGGGCTCTGTCGGGCTCTACTGGGCTCTACTGGGCTCTGTCGGGCTCTGTCGGGCTCTACTGGGCCCTGTCGGGCCCTGTCGGGCCGTGACGGTCTCTGTCGGGCTGTACTGGGCTCTGTCGGGCTCTGTCGGGCCCTGTCGGGCTCTGTCGGGCTCTGTCGGGCTCTACTGGGCTCTGTCGGGCTCTGTCAGGCTTTGTCGGGCTCTACTGGGCCCTGTCGGGCTCTGTCGGGCCCTGTCGGGCTCTGTCGGGCCCTGTCGGGCTCTGTCGGGCTCTGTCGGGCCCTGTCGGGCTCTGTCGGGCTCTGTCGGGCTCTGTCGGGCTCTACTGGGCTCTGTCGGTTTCTACTGGGCTCTACTGGGCCCTGTCGGGCTCTGTCGGGCTCTGTCGGGCTCTACTGGGCTCTGTCGGGCCCTGTAGGGCTCTGTCGGGCTCTGTCGGGCCCTGTCGGGACCTGTCGGGCTCTGTCGGGCTCTGTCGGTCCCTGTCGGGCTCTGTCGGGCTCTGTCGGGTTCTACTGGGCTCTACTGGGCCCTGTCGGGCTCTGTCGGGCTCGGTCGGGCCCTGTCGGGCTCTGTCGGGCCCTGTCGGGCTCTGTCGGGCTCTGTCGGGCTGTATCGGGCTCTATCGGGCTCTACTGGGCTCTACTGGGCTCTGTCGGGCTCTGTCGGGCTCTGTCGGGCTCTACTGGGCCCTGTCGGGCCCTGTCGGGCTCTGTCGTGCCCTGTCGGGCCCTGTCGGGCTCTGTCGGGCCCTGTCGGGCTCTGTCGGGCCCTGTCGGGCCCTGTCGGGCTCTGTCGGGCTCTACTGGGCCCTATCGGGCCCTGTCGGGCTCTGTCGTGCCCTGTCGGGCCCTGTCGGGCTCTGTCGGGCTCTGTCGGGCTCTACTGGGCCCTATCGGGCCCTGTCGGGCTCTGTCGTGCCCTGTCGGGCCCTGTCGGGCTCTGTCGGGCCCTGTCGGGCTCTGTCGGGCCCTGTCGGGCCCTGTCGGGCTCTGTCGGGCTCTGTCGGGCTCTGTCGGGCTCTACTGGGCCCTGTCGGGCCCTGTCGGGCCCTGTCGGGCTCTGTCGGGCTCTGTCGGGATCTGTCGGGCTCTACTGGGCTCTGTCGGGCCCTGTCGGGCCCTGTCGGGCTCTGTCGGGCTCTGTCGGGCCCTGTCGGGCCCTGTCGGGCTCTGTCGGGCTCTACTGGGCCCTGTCGGGCTCTGTCGGGCCCTGTCGGGCCCTGTCGGGCTCTGTCGGGCCCTGTCGGGCTCTGTCGGGCTCTGTCGGGCTCTGTCGGGCTCTACTGGGCTCTGTCGGGTTCTACTGGGCTCTACTGGGCTCTGTCGGGCTCTGTCGGGCCCTGTCGGTCTCTGTCGGGCTCTGTCGGGCCCTGTCGGGACCTGTCGGGCTCTGTCGGGCTCTGTCGGTCCCTGTCGGGCTCTGTCGGGCTCTGTCGGGCTCTGTCGGGCTCTACTGGGCCCTGTCGGGCTCTGTCGGGCTCTGTCGGGCTCTGTCGGGCCCTGTCGGGCTCTGTCGGGCTCTGTCGGGCTGTGTCGGGCTCTGTCGGGCTCTGTCGGGCTCTACTGGGCCCTGTCGGGCTCTGTCGGGCTCTGTCGGGCTCTGTCGGGCTCTGTCGGGCTCTACTGGGCTCTGTCGGGCTCTGTCGGGTTCTGTCGGGCTCTGTCGGGCTCTGTCGGGCTCTACTGGGCCCGGTCGGGACCTGTCGGGCCCTGTCGGGCTCTGTCGGGCTCTGTCGGGCTCTACTGGTCTCTGTCGGGCTCTGTCGGGCCCTGTCGGGCCCTGTCGGGCTCTGTCGGGCCCTGTCGGGCTCTGTCGGGCTCTGTCGGGCCCTGTCGGGCTCTACTGGGCTCTGTCGGGCTCTGTCGGGCTCTGTCGGGCTCTACTGGGCCCTGTCGGGCTCTGTCGGGCTCTGTCGGGCTCTGTCGGGCCCTGTCGGGACATGTCGGGCTCTGTCGGGCTCTGTCGGTCCCTGTCGGGCTCTGTCGGGCTCTGTCGGGCTCTGTCGGGCTCTACTGGGCCCTGTCGGGCTCTGTCGGGCTCTGTCGGGCCCTGTCGGGCTCTGTCGGGCCCTGTCGGGCTCTGTCGGGCTCTGTCGGGCTCTATCGGGCTCTATCGGGCTCTACTGGGCTCTACTGGGCTCTGTCGGGCTCTGTCGGGCTCTGTCGGGCTCTACTGGGCCCTGTCGGGCCCTGTCGGGCTCTGTCGGGCTCTGTCGGGCTCTGTCGGGCTCTACTGGGCCCTATCGGGCCCTGTCGGGCTCTGTCGTGCCCTGTGGGGCCCTGTCGGGCTCTGTCGGGCCCTGTCGGGCTCTGTCGGGCCCTGTCGGGCCCTGTCGGGCTCTGTCGGGCTCTGTCGGGCCCTGTCGGGCTCTGTCGGGCTCTGTCGGGCTCTGTCGGGCCCTGTCGGGCTCTGTCGGGCTCTACTGGGCTCTGTCGGGCCCTGTCGGGCCCTGTCGGGCTCTGTCGGGCTCTGTCGGGCCCTGTCGGGCCCTGTCGGGCTCTGTCGGGCTCTACTGGGCTCTGTCGGGCTCTGTCGGGCTTTGTCGGGCTCTGTCGGGCTCTACTGGGCCCTGTCGGGCTCTGTCGGGCCCTGTCGGGCTCTGTCGGGCCCTGTCGGGCCCTGTCGGGCTCTGTCGGGCTCTGTCGGGCTCTGTCGGGCTCTACTGGGCTCTGTCGGGTTCTACTGGGCTCTACTGGGCAATGTCGGGCTCTGTCGGGCTCTGTCGGGCCCTGTCGGGCTCTGTCGGGCTCTGTCGGGCCCTGTCGGGACCTGTCGGGCTCTGTCGGGCTCTGTCGGTCCCTGTCGGGCTCTGTCGGGCTCTGTCGGGCTCTGTCGGGCTCTACTGGGCCCTGTCGGGCTCTGTCGGGCTCTGTCGGGCTCTGACGGGCCCTGTCGGGCTCTGTCGGGCTCTGTCGGGCTGTGTCGGGCTCTGTCGGGCTCTACTGGGCTCTACTGGGCTCTGTCGGGCTCTGTCGGGCTCTGTCGGGCTCTACTGGGCCCTGTCGGGCCCTGTCGGGCTCTGTCGGGCTCTGTCGGGCTCTACTGGGCCCTGTCGGGCTCTGTCGGGTTCTGTCGGGCTCTGTCGAGCTCTGTCGGGCTCTACTGGGCCCTGTCGGGACCTGTCGGGCCCTGTCGGGCTCTGTCGGGCTCTGTCGGGCTCTGTCGGGCTCTACTGGGCTCTGTCGGGCTCTGTCGGGTTCTGTCGGGCTCTGTCGGGCTCTGTCGGGCCCTGTCGGGCTCTGTCGGGCCCTGTCGGGCCCTGTCGGGCTCTGTCGGGCCCTGTCGGGCCCTGTCGGGCTCTGTCGGGCTCTGTCGGGCCCTGTCGGGCTCTGTCGGGCTCTGTCGGGCTCTACTGGGCCCTGTCGGGCCCTGTCGGGCCCTGTCGGGCTCTGTCGGGCTCTGTCGGGTTCTGTCGGGCTCTACTGGGCTCTGTCGGGCCCTGTCGGGCCCTGTCGGGCTCTGTCGGGCTCTGTCGGGCCCTGTCGGGCCCTGTCGGGCTCTGTCGGGCTCTGTCGGGCTCTACTGGGCTCTGTCGGGCTCTGTCGGGCTCTGTCGGGCTCTGTCGGGCTCTACTGGGCCCTGTCGGGCTCTGTCGGGCTCTGTCGGGCCCTGTCGGGCCCTGTCGGGCTCTGTCGGGCTCTGTCGGGCCCTGTCGGGCTCTACTGGGCTCTGTCGGGCTCTGTCGGGCTCTGTCGGGCCCTGTCGGGCTCTGTCGGGCTCTGTCGGTCTCTGTCGGGTTCTGTCGGGCTCTGTCGGGCTCTGTCGGGCTCTTCTGGGCCCTGTCGGGCCCTGTCAGGCTCTGTCGGGCTCTGTCGGGCTCTGTCGGGCTCTACTGGGCCCTGTCGGGCCCTGTCGGGCCCTGTCGGGCTCTGTCGGGCTCTGTCGGGCTCTGTCGGGCTCTACTGGGGCTGTCGGGCTCTGTCGGGTTCTGTCGGGCTCTGTCGGGCTCTGTCGGGCTCTACTGGGATCTGTCGGGCCCTGTCGGGCCCTGTCGGGCTCTGTCGGGCCCTGTCGGGCCCTGTCGGGCTCTGTCGGGCTCTGTCGGGCTCTACTGGGCCCTGTCGGGCCCTGTCGGGCTCTGTCGGGCCCTGTCGGGCCCTGTCGGGCTCTGTCGGGCTCTATCGGGCCCTGTCGGGCCCTGTCGGGCTCTGTCGGGCTCTGTCGGGCTCTGTCGGGCCCTGTCGGGCTCTGTCAGGCTCTACTGGGCTCTGTCGGGCCCTGATGGGCTCTGTCGGGCCCTGATGGGCTCTGTCGGGCTCTGTCGGGTTCTGTCGGGCTCTGTCGGGCTCTGTCGGGCTCTATTGGGCTCTGTCGGGCCCTGTCGGGCCCTGTCGGGCCCTGTCGGGCTCTGTCGGGCTCTGTCGGGCTCTGTCGGGCCCTGTCGGGCTCTGTCGGGCTCTACTGGGCTCTGTCGGGCTCTGTCGGGCTTTGTCGGGCTCTGTCGGGCTCTACTGGGCCCTGTCGGGCCCTGATGGGCTCTGTCGGGCTCTGCTGGGCTCTGTCGGGCTCTGTCGGGTTCTGTCGGGCTCTGTCGGGCTCTGTCGGGCTCTACTGGGCTCTGTCGGGCCCTGTCGGGCCCTGTCGGGCTCTGTCGGGCCCTGTCGGGCCCTGTCGGGCTCTGTCGGTCTCTGTCGGGCTTTGTCGGGCTCTGTCGGGCTCTACTGGGCCCTGTCGGGCTCTGTCGGGCCCTGTCAGGCTCTGTCGGACTCTGTCGGGCCCTGTCGGGCTCTGTCGGGCTCTGTCGGGCTCTGTCGGGCTCTACTGGGCTCTGTCGGGCTCTACTGGGCCCTGTCGGGCTCTGTCGGGCTCTGTCGGGCTCTGTCGGGCCCTGTCGGGCTCTGTCGGGCTCTGTCGGGCCCTGTCGGGACCTGTCGGGCTCTGTCGGGCTCTGTCGGTCCCTGTCGGGCTCTGTCGGGCTCTGTTGGGCTCTGTCGGGCTCTACTGGGCCCTGTCGGGCTCTGTCGGGCTCTGTCGGGCTCTGTGGGGCCCTGTCGGGCTCTGTCGGGCCCTGTCGGGCTCTGTCGGGCTCTGTCGGGCTGTGTCGGGCTCTGTCGGGCTCTACTGGGCTCTGTCGGGCTATGTCGGGCTCTGTCGGGCGCTAATGGGCCCTGTCGGGCCCTGTCGGTCTCTGTCGGGCTCTGTCGGGCTCTGTCGGGCTCTACTGGGCCCTGTCGGGCCCTGTCGGGCTCTGTCGTGCCCTGTCGGGCCCTGTCGGGCTCTGTCGGGCCCTGTCGGGCTCTGTCGGGCTCTGTCGGGCCCTGTCGGGCCCTGTCGGGCCCTGTCGGGCCCTGTCGGGCTCTGTCGGGCTCTGTCGGGCTCTGTCGGGCTCTACTGGGCCCTGTCGGGCTCTGTCGGGCTCTGTCGGGCCCTGTCGGGCTCTGTCGGGCTCTGTCGGGCCCTGTCGGGCTCTGTCGGGCTCTACTGGACCCTGTCGGGCCCTGTCGGGCCCTGTCGGGCTCTGTCGGGCTCTACTGGGCTCTGTCGGGCTCTACTGGGCTCTACTGGGCTCTGTCGGGGTCTACTGGGCCCTGTCGGGCTCTGTCGGTCTCTGTCGGGCTCTGTCGGGCCCTGTCGGGCTCTGTCGGGCTCTGTCGTGCCCTGTCGGGCTCTGTCGGGCTCTGTCGGGCCCTGTCGGGCTCTATCGGGCCCTGTCGGGCTCTGTCGGGCCCTGTCGGGCTCTGTCGGGCCCTGTCGGGCTCTGTCGGGCTCTGTCGGGCTCTATCGGGCTCTACTGGGCCCTGTCGGGCCCTGTCGGGCTCTGTCGGGCCCTGTCGGGCCCTGTCGGGCTCTGTCGGGCTCTGTCGGGCTCTGTCGGGCTCTACTGGGCCCTGTCGGGCTCTGTCGGGCTCTGTCGGGCCCTGTCGGGCCCTGTCGGGCTCTGTCAGGCTCTGTCGGGCTCTGTCGGGCTCTAATGGGCCCTGTCGGGCCCTGTCGGGCCCTGTCGGGCTCTACTGGGCTCTACTGGGCTCTGTCGGGCTCTTTCGGGCTCTACTGGGCCCTGTCGGGCCCTGTCGGGCTCTGTCGGGCTCTGTCGGGCTCTGTCGGGCCCTGTCGGGCTCTGTCGGGCTCTGTCGGGCTCTGTCGGGCTCTACTGGGCTCTACTGGGCTCTGTCGGGCTCTACTGGGCTCTACTGGGCTCTGTCGGGCCCTGTCGGGCTCTACTGGGCCCTGTCGGGCCCTGTCGGGCTCTGTCGGGCTCTGTCGGGCTCTGTCGGGCTCTACTGGGCCCTGTCGGGCCCTGTCGGGCTCTGTCGTACCCTGTCGGGCCCTGTCGGGCTCTGTCGGGCCCTGTCGGGCCCTGTCGGGCTCTGTCGGGCTCTGTCGGGCTCTGTCGGGCTCTGTCGGGCTCTACTGGGCCCTGTCGGGCCCTGTCGGGCCCTGTCGGGCTCTGTCGGGCTCTGTCGGGCTCTGTCGGGCTCTACTGGGCTCTGTCGGGCCCTGTCGGGCCCTGTCGGGCCCTGTCGGGGTCTGTCGGGCCCTGTCGGGCTCTGTCGGGCTCTGTCGGGCTCTGTCGGGCTCTACTGGGCCCTGTCGGGCCCTGTCGGGCTCTGTCGGGCTCTGTCGGGCTCTGTCGGGCTCTGTCGGGCTCTGTCGGGCCCTGTCGGGCCCTGTCGGGCTCTGTCGGGCCCTGTCGGGCTCTGTCGGGCCCTGTCGGGCCCTGTCGGGCTCTGTCGGGCTCTGTCGGGCTCTACTGGGCTCTGTCGGGCTCTGTCGGGCTCTGTCGGGCTCTCCTCGGCCCTGTCGGGCTCTGTCGGGCTGTATCGGGCTCTGTCAGGCCCTGTCGGGCCCTGTCGGGCTCTGTCGGGCTCTGTCGGGCTCTGTCGGGCTCTACTGGGCTCTGTCGGGCTCTGTCGGGCCCTGTCGGGCTCTGTCAGGCTCTGTCGGGCTCTGTCGGGCTCTACTGGGCTCTGTCGGGCCCTGTCGGGCCCTGTCGGGCCCTGTCGGGGTCTGTCGGGCCCTGTCGGGCTCTGTCGGGCTCTGTCGGGCTCTGTCGGGCTCTACTGGGCCCTGTCGGGCCCTGTCGGGCTCTGTCGGGCTCTGTCGGGCTCTGTCGGGCCCTGTCGGGCCCTGTCGGGCTCTGTCGGGCCCTGTCGGGCCCTGTCGGGCTCTGTCGGGCTCTGTCGGGCTCTACTGGGCTCTGTCGGGCTCTGTCGGGCTCTGTCGGGCTCTCCTCGGCCCTGTCGGGCTCTGTCGGGCTGTATCGGGCTCTGTCAGGCCCTGTCGGGCCCTGTCGGGCTCTGTCGGGCTCTGTCGGGCTCTGTCGGGCTCTACTGGGCTCTGTCGGGCTCTGTCGGGCTCTGTCGGGCTCTACTGGGCCCTATCGGGCTCTTTCGGGCTCTGTGGGGCCCTGTCGGGCTCTGTCGGGCTCTGTCGGGCTCTGTCGGGCCCTGTCGGCCTCTGTCGGGCCCTGTCGGGCCCTGTCGGGCCCTGTCGGGCTCTGTCGGGCCCTGTCGGACCCTGTGGGGCCCTGTCGGGCTCTGTCGGGCTCTGTCGGGCTCTACTGGGCCCTGTCGGGCTCTGTCGGACTCTGTCGGGCCCTGTCGGGCCCTGTCGCGCTCTGTCAGGCTCTGTCGGGCTCTGTCGGGCTCTAATGGGCCCTGTGGGGCCTTTCGGGCCCTGTCGGGCTCTACTGGGCTCTACTGGGCTCTGTCGGGCTCTTTCGGGCTCTACTGGGCCCTGTCGGGCCCTGTCGGGCCCTGTCGGGCTCTGTCGGGCTCTGTCGGGCCCTGTCGGGCTCTGTCGGGCCCTGTCGGGCTCTGTCGGGCTCTACTGGCCTCTGTCGGGCCCTGTCGGGCTCTGTCGGGCCCTGTCGGGCCCTGTCGGGCTCTGTCGGGCCCTGTCGGCCTCTGTCGGGCTCTGTCGGGCTCTACTGGGCTCTGTCGGGCTCTGTCGGGCTCTGTCGGGCTCTGTCGGGCTCTACTGGGCCCTGTCGGGCTCTGTCGGGCTCTGTCGGGCCCTGTCGGGCTCTGTCGGGCTCTGTCGGGCCCTGTCGGGCTCTGTCGGGCTCTGTCGGGCTCTGTCGGGCTCTCTCGGGCTCTACTGGGCCCTGTCGGGCTCTGTCGGGCTCTCTCGGGCTCTGTCGGGCCCTGTTGGGCTCTGTCGGGCTCTACTGGGCCCTGTCGGGCCCTGTCGGGCTCTGTCGGGCTCCGTCGGGCCCTGTCGGGCTCTGTCGGGCTCTGTCGGGCTCTACTGGGCCCTGTCGGGCGCTGTCGGGCTCTGTCGGGCTCTGTCGGGCTCTGTCGGGCCCTGTCGGGCTCTGTCGGGCTCTACTGGGCCCTGTCGGGTTCTGTCGGGCTCTGTCGGGCTCTGTCGGGCTCTACTGGGCCCTGTCGGGCCCTGTCGGGCTCTGTCGGGCTCTGTCGGGCCCTGTCGGGCTCTGTCGGGCTCTGTCGGGCTCTGTCGGGCCCTGTCGGGCTCTGTCGGGCTGTGTCGGGCTCTGTCGGGCTCTACTGGGCTCTACTGGGCTCTGTCGGGCTCTGTCGGGCTCTGTCGGGCTCTACTGGGCCCTGTCGGGCCCTGTCGGGCTCTGTCGGGCTCTGTCGGGCTCTGTCGGGCTCTACTGGGCCCTGTCGGGCCCTGTCGGGCTCTGTCGTACCCTGTCGGGCCCTGTCAGGCTCTGTCGGGCCCTGTCGGGCTCTGTCGGGCCCTGTCGGGCCCTGTCGGGCTCTGTCGGGCTCTGTCGGGCCCTGTCGGGCTCTGTCGGGCTCTGTCGGGCTCTGTCGGGCTCTACTGGGCCCTGTCGGGCCCTGTCGGGCCCTGTCGGGTTCTACTGGGCTCTGTCAGGCCCTGTCGGGCCCTGTCGGGCTCTGTCGGGCTCTGTCGGGCTCTGTCGGGCTCTGTCGGGCTCTACTGGGCTCTGTCGGGCCCTGTCGGGCCCTGTCGGGCTCTGTCGGGCTCTGTCGGGCCCTGTCGGGCTCTGTCGGGCTCTGTCGGGCTCTGTCGGGCTCTACTGGGCTCTGTCGGGCTCTGTCGGGCTCTGTCGGGCTCTGTCGGGCTCTACTGGGCCCTGTCGGGCTCTGTCGGGCTCTGTCGGGCCCTGTCGGGCCCTGTCGGGCTCTCTCGGGCTCTGTCGGGCTCTGTCGGGCTCTACTGGGCTCTGTCGGGCTCTGTCGGGCTCTGTCGGACTCTGTCGGGCTCTACTGGGCTTTGTCGGGCTCTTTCGGGCTCTGTGGGGCCCTGTCGGGCTCTGTCGGGCTCTGTCGGGCTCTGTCGGGCCCTGTCGGGCTCTGTCGGGCCCTGTCGGGCTCTGTCGGGCTCTGTCGGGCCCTGTCGGGCTCTGTCGGGCTCTGTCGGGCTCTGTCGGGCTCTACTGGGCCCTGTCGGGCTCTGTCGGGCTCTGTCGGGCCCTGTCGGGCTCTGTCGGGCTCTGTCGGGCCCTGTCGGGCTCTGTCGGGCTCTACTGGGCCCTGTCGGGCCCTGTCGGGCTCTGTCGGGCTCTGTCGGGCTCTGTCGGGCTCTACTGGGCTCTACTGGGCTCTGTCGGGCTCTACTGGGCCCTGTCGGGCTCTGTCGGGCTCTGTCGGGCTCTGTCGGGCTCTGTCGTGCCCTGTCGGGCTCTGTCGGGCTCTGTCGGGCCCTGTCGGGCTCTATCGGGCCCTGTCGGGCTCTGTCGGGCTCTGTCGGGCCCTGTCGGGCTTTGTCGGGCTCTGTCGGGCTCTGTCGGGCTCTACTGGGCCCTGTCGGGCCCTGTCGGGCCCTGTCGGGCTCTGTCGGGCTCTGTCGGGCTCTGTCAGGTTCTACTGGGCTCTGTCAGGCCCTGTCGGGCCCTGTCGGGCCCTGTCGGGCTCTGTCGGGCCCTTTCGGGCTCTGTCGGGCTCTGTCGGGCTCTGTCGGGCTCTACTGGACCCTGTCGGGCCCTGTCGGGCCCTGTCGGGCTCTGTCGGGCTCTGTCGGGCTCTGTCGGGCTCTACTGGGCTCTGTCGGGCCCTGTCGGGCCCTGTCGGGCTCTGTCGGGCTCTGTCGGGCCCTGTCGGGCTCTGTCGGGCTCTGTCGGGCTCTGTCGGGCTCTACTGGGCTCTGTCGGGCTCTGTCGGGCTCTGTCGGGCTCTACTGGGCCCTATCGGGCTCTTTCGGGCTCTGTGGGGCCCTGTCGGGCTCTGTCGGGCTCTGTCGGGCTCTGTCGGGCCCTGTCGGGCTCTGTCGGGCCCTGTCGGGCCCTGTCGGGCTCTGTCGGGCTCTGTCGGGCTCTGTCGGGCTCTGTCGGGCTCTACTGGGCCCTGTCGGGCTCTGTCGGGCTCTGTCGGGCCCTGTCGGGCTCTGTCGGGCTCTGTCGGGCCCTGTCGGGCTCTGTCGGGCTCTACTGGGCCCTGTCGGGCCCTGTCGGGCTCTGTCGGGCTCTGTCGGGCTCTGTCGGGCTCTACTGGGCTCTACTGGGCTCTGTCGGGCTCTACTGGGCCCTGTCGGGCTCTGTCGGGCTCTGTCGGGCTCTGTCGGGCCCTGTCGGGCTCTGTCGGGCTATGTCGTGCCCTATCGGGCTCTGTCGGGCTCTGTCGGGCCCTGTCGGGCTCTATCGGGCCCTGTCGGGCTCTGTCGGGCCCTGTCGGGCCCTGTCGGGCTCTGTCGGGCTCTGTCGGGCCCTGTCGGGCTCTGTCGGGCTCTATCGGGCTCTATCGGGCTCTACTAGGCCCTGTCGGGCTCTGTCGGGCCCTGTCGGACCCTGTGGGGCCCTGTCGGGCTCTGTCGGGCTCTGTCGGGCTCTACTGGGCCCTGTCGGGCTCTGTCGGACTCTGTCGGGCCCTGTCGGGCCCTGTCGGGCTCTGTCAGGCTCTGTCGGGCTCTGTCGGGCTCTAATGGGCCCTGTGGGGCCTTTCGGGCCCTGTCGGGCTCTACTGGGCTCTACTGGGCTCTGTCGGGCTCTTTCGGGCTCTACTGGGCCCTGTCGGGCCCTGTCGGGCCCTGTCGGGCTCTGTCGGGCTCTGTCGGGCCCTGTCGGGCTCTGTCGGGCCCTGTCGGGCTCTGTCGGGCTCTACTGGCCTCTGTCGGGCCCTGTCGGGCTCTGTCGGGCCCTGTCGGGCCCTGTCGGGCTCTGTCGGGCCCTGTCGGCCTCTGTCGGGCTCTGTCGGGCTCTACTGGGCTCTGTCGGGCTCTGTCGGGCTCTGTCGGGCTCTGTCGGGCTCTACTGGGCCCTGTCGGGCTCTGTCGGGCTCTGTCGGGCCCTGTCGGGCTCTGTCGGGCTCTGTCGGGCCCTGTCGGGCTCTGTCGGGCTCTGTCGGGCTCTGTCGGGCTCTCTCGGGCTCTACTGGGCCCTGTCGGGCTCTGTCGGGCTCTCTCGGGCTCTGTCGGGCCCTGTTGGGCTCTGTCGGGCTCTACTGGGCCCTGTCGGGCCCTGTCGGGCTCTGTCGGGCTCCGTCGGGCCCTGTCGGGCTCTGTCGGGCTCTGTCGGGCTCTACTGGGCCCTGTCGGGCGCTGTCGGGCTCTGTCGGGCTCTGTCGGGCTCTGTCGGGCCCTGTCGGGCTCTGTCGGGCTCTACTGGGCCCTGTCGGGTTCTGTCGGGCTCTGTCGGGCTCTGTCGGGCTCTACTGGGCCCTGTCGGGCTCTGTCGGGCTCTGTCGGGCTCTGTCGGGCCCTGTCGGGCTCTGTCGGGCTCTGTCGGGCTCTGTCGGGCCCTGTCGGGCTCTGTCGGGCTGTGTCGGGCTCTGTCGGGCTCTACTGGGCTCTACTGGGCTCTGTCGGGCTCTGTCGGGCTCTGTCGGGCTCTACTGGGCCCTGTCGGGCCCTGTCGGGCTCTGTCGGGCTCTGTCGGGCTCTGTCGGGCTCTACTGGGCCCTGTCGGGCCCTGTCGGGCTCTGTCGTACCCTGTCGGGCCCTGTCAGGCTCTGTCGGGCCCTGTCGGGCTCTGTCGGGCCCTGTCGGGCCCTGTCGGGCTCTGTCGGGCTCTGTCGGGCCCTGTCGGGCTCTGTCGGGCTCTGTCGGGCTCTGTCGGGCTCTACTGGGCCCTGTCGGGCCCTGTCGGGCCCTGTCGGGTTCTACTGGGCTCTGTCAGGCCCTGTCGGGCCCTGTCGGGCTCTGTCGGGCTCTGTCGGGCTCTGTCGGGCTCTGTCGGGCTCTACTGGGCTCTGTCGGGCCCTGTCGGGCCCTGTCGGGCTCTGTCGGGCTCTGTCGGGCCCTGTCGGGCTCTGTCGGGCTCTGTCGGGCTCTGTCGGGCTCTACTGGGCTCTGTCGGGCTCTGTCGGGCTCTGTCGGGCTCTGTCGGGCTCTACTGGGCCCTGTCGGGCTCTGTCGGGCTCTGTCGGGCCCTGTCGGGCCCTGTCGGGCTCTCTCGGGCTCTGTCGGGCTCTGTCGGGCTCTACTGGGCTCTGTCGGGCTCTGTCGGGCTCTGTCGGACTCTGTCGGGCTCTACTGGGCTTTGTCGGGCTCTTTCGGGCTCTGTGGGGCCCTGTCGGGCTCTGTCGGGCTCTGTCGGGCTCTGTCGGGCCCTGTCGGGCTCTGTCGGGCCCTGTCGGGCTCTGTCGGGCTCTGTCGGGCTCTGTCGGGCTCTACTGGGCCCTGTCGGGCTCTGTCGGGCTCTGTCGGGCCCTGTCGGGCTCTGTCGGGCTCTGTCGGGCCCTGTCGGGCTCTGTCGGGCTCTACTGGGCCCTGTCGGGCCCTGTCGGGCTCTGTCGGGCTCTGTCGGGCTCTGTCGGGCTCTACTGGGCTCTACTGGGCTCTGTCGGGCTCTACTGGGCCCTGTCGGGCTCTGTCGGGCTCTGTCGGGCTCTGTCGGGCTCTGTCGTGCCCTGTCGGGCTCTGTCGGGCTCTGTCGGGCCCTGTCGGGCTCTATCGGGCCCTGTCGGGCTCTGTCGGGCTCTGTCGGGCCCTGTCGGGCTTTGTCGGGCTCTGTCGGGCTCTGTCGGGCTCTACTGGGCCCTGTCGGGCCCTGTCGGGCCCTGTCGGGCTCTGTCGGGCTCTGTCGGGCTCTGTCAGGTTCTACTGGGCTCTGTCAGGCCCTGTCGGGCCCTGTCGGGCCCTGTCGGGCTCTGTCGGGCCCTTTCGGGCTCTGTCGGGCTCTGTCGGGCTCTGTCGGGCTCTACTGGACCCTGTCGGGCCCTGTCGGGCCCTGTCGGGCTCTGTCGGGCTCTGTCGGGCTCTGTCGGGCTCTACTGGGCTCTGTCGGGCCCTGTCGGGCCCTGTCGGGCTCTGTCGGGCTCTGTCGGGCCCTGTCGGGCTCTGTCGGGCTCTGTCGGGCTCTGTCGGGCTCTACTGGGCTCTGTCGGGCTCTGTCGGGCTCTGTCGGGCTCTGTCGGGCTCTACTGGGCCCTGTCGGGCTCTGTCGGGCTCTGTCGGGCCCTGTCGGGCCCTGTCGGGCTCTGTCGGGCTCTGTCGGGCTCTACTGGGCTCTGTCGGGCTCTGTCGGGCTCTGTCGGACTCTGTCGGGCTCTACTGGGCTTTGTCGGGCTCTTTCGGGCTCTGTGGGGCCCTGTCGGGCTCTGTCGGGCTCTGTCGGGCTCTGTCGGGCTCTACTGGGCCCTGTCGGGCTCTGTCGGGCCCTGTCGGGCTCTGTCGGGCTCTGTCGGGCTCTGTCGGGCTCTACTGGGCTCTGTCGGGCTCTGTCGGGCCCTGTCGGGCTCTGTCGGGCCCTGTCGGGCTCTGTCGGGCTCTGTCGGGCTCTGTCGGGCTCTACTGGGCCCTGTCGGGCTCTGTCGGGCTCTGTCGGGCCCTGTCGGGCTCTGTCGGGCTCTACTGGGCCCTGTCGGGCCCTGTCGGGCTCTGTCGGGCTCTGTCGGGCTCTGTCGGGCTCTACTGGGCTCTACTGGGCTCTGTCGGGCTCTACTGGGCCCTGTCGGGCTCTGTCGGGCTCTGTCGGGCTCTGTCGGGCCCTGTCGGGCTCTGTCGGGCTCTGTCGTGCCCTGTCGGGCTCTGTCGGGCTCTGTCGGGCCCTGTCGGGCTCTATCGGGCCCTGTCGGGCTCTGTCGGGCTCTGTCGGGCCCTGTCGGGCTCTGTCGGGCTCTGTCGGGCTCTATCGGGCTCTGCTGGGCCCTGTCGGGCCCTGTCGGGCTCTGTCGGGCTCTGTCGGGCTCTACTGGGCCCTGTCGGGCTCTGTCGGACTCTGTCGGGCCCTGTCGGGCCCTGTCGGGATCTGTCAGGCTCTGTCGGGCTCTGTCGGGCTCTAATGGGCCCTGTCGGGCCCTGTCGGGCCCTGTCGGGCTCTGTTGGGCTCTGTCGGGCCCTGTCGGGCTCTGTCGGGCTCTGTCGGGCTCTGTCGGGCTCTACTGGGCTCTACTGGGCTCTGTCGGGCTCTGTCGGGCTCTACTGGGCCCTGTCGGGCCCTGTCGGGCTCTATCGGGCTCTGTCGGGCTCTACTGGGCCCTGTCGGGCTCTGTCGGGCCCTGTCGGGCTCTGTCGGGCTCTGTCGGGCCCTGTCGGGCCCTGTCGGGCTCTGTCGGGCTCTGTCGGGCTCTGTCGGGCTCTACTGGGCTCTGTCGGGCTCTGTCGGGCTCTGTCGGGCTCTGTCGGGCTCTACTGGGCCCTGTCGGGCTCTGACGGGCCCTGTCGGGCTCTGTCGGGCTCTGTCGGGCCCTGTCGGGCTCTGTCAGGCTCTGTCGGGCTCTGTCGGGCTCTACTGGGCCCTGTCGGGCTCTGTCGGGCTCTGTCGGGCTCTGTCGGGCCCTGTTGGGCTCTGTCGGGCTCTACTGGGCCCTGTCGGGCTCTGTCGGGCTCTGTCGGGCCCTGTCGGGCTCTGTCGGGCTCTGTCGGGCTCTGTCGGGCTCTACTGGGCCCTGTCGGGCGCTGTCGGGCTCTGTCGGGCTCTGTCGGGCCCTGTCGGGCTCTGTCGGGCTCTGTCGGGCTCTGTCGGGCTCTACTGGGCCCTGTCGGGCTCTGTCGGGCTCTGTCGGGCTCTGTCGGGCCCTGTCGGGCTCTGTCGGGCTCTGTCGGGCCCTCTCGGCTCTGTCGGGCTCTACTGGGCTCTGTCGGGCTCTGTCGGGCTCTACTGGGCCCTGTCGGGGCCTGTCGGGCCCTGACGGGCTCTGTCGGGCTCTACTGGGCTCTGTCGGGCTCTGTCGGGCCCTGTCGGGCTCTGTCGGGCTCTGTCGGGCTCTACTGGGCCCTGTCGGGCTCTGTCGGGCTCTGTCGTGCTCTGTCGGGCTCTACTGGGCCCTGTCGGGCTCTGTCGGGTTCTGTCGGGCTCTGTCGGGCTCTGTCGGGCTCTACTGGGATCTGTCGGGCCCTGTCGGGCCCTGTCGGGCTCTGTCGGGCCTTGTCGGGCCCTGTCGGGCTCTGTCGGGCTCTGTCGGGCTCTACTGGGCCCTGTCGGGCCCTGTCGGGCTCTGTCGGGCCCTGTCGGGCCCTGTCGGGCTCTGTCGGGCTCTGTCGGGCTCTACTGGGCTCTACTGGGCTCTGTCGGGCTCTGTCGGGCTCTGTCGGGCCCTGTCGGGCCCTGTCGGGCTCTGTCGGGCTCTGTCGGGCTCTGTCGGGCCCTGTCGGTCTCTGTCGGGCTCTACTGGGCTCTGTCGGGCTCTCTCGGGCTTTGTCGGGCTCTGTCGGGCACTACTGGGCCCTGTCGGGCCCTGATGGGCTCTGTCGGGCTCTGCTGGGCTCTGTCGGGCTCTGTCGGGTTCTGTCGGGCTCTGTCGGGCTCTGTCGGGCTCTACTGGGCTCTGTCGGGCCCTGTCGGGCCCTGTCGGGCTCTGTCAGGCCCTGTCGGGCCCTGTCGGGCTCTGTCGGGCTCTGTCGGGCTCTGTCGGGCTCTACTGGGCCCTGTCGGGCCCTGTCGGGCTCTGTCGGGCCCTGTCGGGCTCTGTCGGGCTCTGTCGGGCCCTGTCGGGCTCTGTCGGGCTCTGTCGGGCTCTGTCGGGCTCTACTGGGCTCTACTGGGCTCTGTCGGGCTCTGTCGGGCTCTACTGGGCCCTGTCGGGCCATGTCGGGCCCTGACGGGCTCTGTCGGGCTCTACTGGGCTCTGTCGGGCTCTGTCGGGCCCTGTCGGGCTCTGTCGGGCTCTGTCGGGCTCTACTGGGCTCTGTCGGGCTCTGTCGGGCCCTGTCGGGCTCTGTCGGGCTCTGTCGGGCCCTGTCGGGCTCTGTCGGGCTCTACTGGGCTCTGTCGGGCTCTACTGGGCCCTGTCGGGCTCTGTCGGGCCCTGTCGGGCCCTGTCGGGCTCTGTCGGGCTCTGTCGGGCTCTGTGGGGCCCTGTCGGGCTCTGTCGGGCCCTGTCGGGCTCTGTCGGGCTCTGTCGGGCTCTGTCGGGCTCTGTCGGGCTCTACTGGGCCCTGTCGGGCTCTGTCGGGCTCTGTCGGGCTCTACTGGGCCCTGTCGGGCTCTGTCGGGCTCTGTCGGGCCCTGTCGGGCCCTGTCGGGCTCTGTCGGGCTCTGTCGGGCTCTGTCGGGCTCTACTGGGCTCTGTCGGGCTCTGTCGGTCTCTGTCGGACTCTGTCGGGCTCTACTGGGCTTTGTCGGGCTCTTTCGGGCTCTGTGGGGCCCTGTCGGGCTCTGTCGGGCTCTGTCGGGCTCTGTCGGGCCCTGTCGGGCTCTGTCGGGCTCTGTCGGGCCCTGTCGGGCCCTGTCGGGCTCTGTCGGGCTCTGTCGGGCTCTACTGGGCCCTGTCGGGCTCTGTCGGGCTCTGTCGGGCCCTGTCGGGCTCTGTCGGGCTCTGTCGGGCCCTGTCGGGCTCTGTCGGGCTCTACTGGGCCCTGTCGGGCCCTGTCGGGCTCTGTCGGGCTCTGTCGGGCTCTGTCGGGCTCTACTGGGCTCTACTGGGCTCTGTCGGGCTCTACTGGGCCCTGTCGGGCTCTGTCGGGCTCTGTCGGGCTCTGTCGGGCTCTGTCGTGCCCTGTCGGGCTCTGTCGGGCTCTGTCGGGCCCTGTCGGGCTCTATCGGGCCCTGTCGGGCTCTGTCGGGCCCTGTCGGGCTCTGTCGGGCTCTGTCGGGCCCTGTCGGGCTCTGTCGGGCTCTGTCGGGCTCTGTCGGGCTCTACTGGGCCCTGTCGGGCCCTGTCGGGCCCTGTCGGGCTCTGTCGGGCTCTGTCGGGTTCTTTCAGGTTCTACTGGGCTCTGTCAGGCCCTGTCGGGCCCTGTCGGGCTCTGTCGGGCTCTGTCGGGCCCTTTCGGGCTCTGTCGGGCTCTGTCGGGCTCTGTCGGGCTCTACTGGGCCCTGTCGGGCCCTGTCGGGCCCTGTCGGGCTCTGTCGGGCTCTGTCGGGCTCTGTCGGGCTCTACTGGGCTCTGTCGGGCCCTGTCGGGCTCTGTCGGGCTCTGTCGGGCCCTGTCGGGCTCTGTCGGGCTCTGTCGGGCTCTACTGGGCTCTGTCGGGCTCTGTCGGGCTCTGTCGGGCTCTGTCGGGCTCTACTGGGCCCTGTCGGGCTCTGTCGGGCTCTGTCGGGCCCTTTCGGGCTCTGTCGGGCTCTGTCGGGCTCTGTCGGGCTCTACTGGGCCCTGTCGGGCCCTGTCGGGCCCTGTCGGGCTCTGTCGGGCTCTGTCGGGCTCTGTCGGGCTCTACTGGGCTCTGTCGGGCCCTGTCGGGCCCTGTCGGGCTCTGTCGGGCTCTGTCGGGCCCTGTCGGGCTCTGTCGGGCTCTGTCGGGCTCTGTCGGGCTCTACTGGGCTCTGTCGGGCTCTGTCGGGCTCTGTCGGGCTCTGTCGGGCTCTACTGGGCCCTGTCGGGCTCTGTCGGGCTCTGTCGGGCCCTGTCGGGCCCTGTCGGGCTCTGTCGGGCTCTGTCGGGCTCTACTGGGCTCTGTCGGGCTCTGTCGGGCTCTGTCGGACTCTGTCGGGCTCTACTGGGCTTTGTCGGGCTCTTTCGGGCTCTGTGGGGCCCTGTCGGGCTCTGTCGGGCTCTGTCGGGCTCTGTCGGGCTCTACTGGGCCCTGTCGGGCTCTGTCGGGCTCTGTCGGGCCCTGTCGGGCTCTGTCGGGCTCTACTGGGCCCTGTCGGGCTCTGTCGGGCCCTGTCGGGCTCTGTCGGGCTCTACTGGGCCCTGTCGGGCCCTGTCGGGCTCTGTCGGGCTCTGTCGGGCTCTGTCGGGCTCTACTGGGCTCTACTGGGCTCTGTCGGGCTCTACTGGGCCCTGTCGGGCTCTGTCGGGCTCTGTCGGGCTCTGTCGGGCCCTGTCGGGCTCTGTCGGGCTCTGTCGTGCCCTGTCGGGCTCTGTCGGGCTCTGTCGGGCCCTGTCGGGCTCTATCGGGCCCTGTCGGGCTCTGTCGGGCTCTGTCGGGCCCTGTCGGGCTCTGTCGGGCTCTGTCGGGCTCTATCGGGCTCTGCTGGGCCCTGTCGGGCCCTGTCGGGCTCTGTCGGGCTCTGTCGGGCTCTACTGGGCCCTGTCGGGCTCTGTCGGACTCTGTCGGGCCCTGTCGGGCTCTGTCAGGCTCTGTCGGGCTCTGTCGGGCTCTAATGGGCCCTGTCGGGCCCTGTCGGGCCCTGTCGGGCTCTACTGGGCTCTACTGGGCTCTGTCGGGCTCTTTCGGGCTCTACTGGGCCCTGTCGGGCCCTGTCGGGCCCTGTCGGGCTCTGTTGGGCTCTGTCGGGCCCTGTCGGGCTCTGTCGGGCTCTGTCGGGCTCTGTCGGGCTCTACTGGGCTCTACTGGGCTCTGTCGGGCTCTGTCGGGCTCTACTGGGCCCTGTCGGGCCCTGTCGGGCTCTATCGGGCTCTGTCGGGCTCTACTGGGCCCTGTCGGGCTCTGTCGGGCCCTGTCGGGCTCTGTCGGGCTCTGTCGGGCCCTGTCGGGCCCTGTCGGGCTCTGTCGGGCCCTGTCGGGCTCTGTCGGGCTCTGTCGGGCTCTGTCGGGCTCTACTGGGCTCTGTCGGGCTCTGTCGGGATCTGTCGGGCTCTGTCGGGCTCTACTGGGCCCTGTCGGGCTCTGTCGGGCCCTGTCGGGCTCTGTCGGGCTCTGTCGGGCCCTGTCGGGCTCTGTCGGGCTCTGTCGGGCTCTGTCGGGCTCTACTGGGCCCTGTCGGGCTCTGTCGGGCTCTGTCGGGCTCTGTCGGGCCCTGTTGGGCTCTGTCGGGCTCTACTGGGCCCTGTCGGGCTCTGTCGGGCTCTGTCGGGCCCTGTCGGGCTCTGTCGGGCTCTGTCGGGCTCTGTCGGGCTCTACTGGGCCCTGTCGGGCGCTGTCGGGCTCTGTCGGGCTCTGTCGGGCCCTGTCGGGCTCTGTCGGGCTCTGTCGGGCTCTGTCGGGCTCTACTGGGCCCTGTCGGGTTCTGTCGGGCTCTGTCGGGCTCTGTCGGGCTCTACTGGGCCCTGTCGGGCTCTGTCGGGCTCTGTCGGGCTCTGTCGGGCCCTGTCGGGCTCTGTCGGGCTCTGTCGGGCTCTGTCGGGCCCTCTCGGCTCTGTCGGGCTCTACTGGGCTCTGTCGGGCTCTGTCGGGCTCTACTGGGCCCTGTCGGGGCCTGTCGGGCCCTGACGGGCTCTGTCGGGCTCTACTGGGCTCTGTCGGGCTCTGTCGGGCCCTGTCGGGCTCTGTCGGGCTCTGTCGGGCTCTACTGGGCCCTGTCGGGACCTGTCGGGCCCTGTCGGGCTCTGTCGGGCTCTGTCGTGCTCTGTCGGGCTCTACTGGGCTCTGTCGGGCTCTGTCGGGTTCTGTCGGGCTCTGTCGGGCTCTGTCGGGCTCTACTGGGATCTGTCGGGCCCTGTCGGGCCCTGTCGGGCTCTGTCGGGCCCTGTCGGGCCCTGTCGGGCTCTGTCGGGCTCTGTCGGGCTCTACTGGGCCCTGTCGGGCCCTGTCGGGCTCTGTCGGGCCCTGTCGGGCCCTGTCGGGCTCTGTCGGGCTCTGTCGGGCCCTGTCGGGCTCTGTCGGGCTCTGTCGGGCTCTGTCGGGCTCTACTGGGCTCTACTGGGCTCTGTCGGGCTCTGTCGGGCCCTGTCGGGCCCTGTCGGGCTCTGTCGGGCTCTGTCGGGCTCTGTCGGGCCCTGTCGGGCTCTGTCGGGCTCTACTGGGCTCTGTCGGGCTCTCTCGGGCTTTGTCGGGCTCTGTCGGGCACTACTGGGCCCTGTCGGGCCCTGATGGGCTCTGTCGGGCTCTGCTGGGCTATGTCGGGCTCTGTCGGGTTCTGTCGGGCTCTGTCGGGCTCTGTCGGGCTCTACTGGGCCCTGTCGGGCCCTGTCGGGCCCTGTCGGGCTCTGTCGGGCTCTGTCGGGCTCTGTCGGGCTCTACTGGGCCCTGTCGGGCCCTGTCGGGCTCTGTCGGGCCCTGTCGGGCTCTGTCGGGCTCTGTCGGGCCCTGTCGGGCTCTGTCGGGCTCTGTCGGGCTCTGTCGGGCTCTACTGGGCTCTACTGGGCTCTGTCGGGCTCTGTCGGGCTCTACTGGGCCCTGTCGGGCCATGTCGGGCCCTGACGGGCTCTGTCGGGCTCTACTGGGCTCTGTCGGGCTCTGTCGGGCCCTGTCGGGCTCTGTCGGGCTCTGTCGGGCTCTGTCGGGCTCTACTGGGCTCTGTCGGGCTCTGTCGGGCCCTGTCGGGCTCTGTCGGGCTCTGTCGGGCTCTGTGGGGCCCTGTCGGGCTCTGTCGGGCTCTGTCGGGCTCTACTGGGCTCTGTCGGGCTCTACTGGGCCCTGTCGGGCTCTGTCGGGCCCTGTCGGGCTCTGTCGGGCTCTGTCGGGCTCTGTGGGGCCCTGTCGGGCTCTGTCGGGCCCTGTCGGGCTCTGTCGGGCTCTGTCGGGCTCTACTGGGCTCTACTGGGCTCTGTCGGGCTCTGTCGGGCTCTGTCGGGCTCTACTGGGCCCTGTCGGGCCCTGTCGGGCTCTGTCGGGCTCTACTGGGCCCTGTCGGGCCCTGTCGGGCCCTGTCGGGCTCTGTCGTGCCCTGTCGGGCCCTGTCGGGCCCTGTCGGGCTCTGTCGGGCTCTGTCGGGCCCTGTCGGGCCCTGTCGGGCTCTGTCGGGCTCTGTCGGGCTCTGTCGGGCTCTACTGGGCCCTGTCGGGCTCTGTCGGGCTCTGTCGGGCCCTGTCGGGCTCTGTCGGGATCTACTGGGCTCTGTCGGGCTCTGTCGGGCCCTGTCGGGCTCTGTCGGGCTCTGTCGGGCTCTGTCGGGCTCTACTGGGCTCTGTCGGGCCCTGTCGGGCTCTGTCGGGCTCTGTCGGGCTCTGTCGGGCTCTACTGGGCTCTGTCGGGCTCTGTCGGGCTGTCGGGCTCTGTCGGGCTCTACTGGGCCCTGTCGGGCCCTGTCGGGCCCTGTCGGGCTCTGTCGGGCTCTGTCGGGCTCTACTGGGCTCTGTCGGGTTCTGTCGGGCTCTGTCGGACTCTGTCGGGCTCTGTCGGGCTCTGTCGGGCTCTACTGGTCTCTGTCGGGCTCTGTCGGGCCCTGTCGGGCTCTGTCGGGCTCTGTCGGGTTCTGTCGGGCTCTACAGGGCCCTGTCGGGCTCTGTCGGGCTCTGTCGGGCCCTGTCGGGCCCTGTCGGGCTCTGTCGGGCTCTGTCGGGCTCTACTGGCCTCTGTCGGGCCCTGTCGGGCCCTGTCGGGTTCTGTCGGGCTCTGTCGGGCTCTGTCGGGCTCTGTCGGGCTCTACTGGGCTCTACTGGGCTCTGTCGGGCCCTGTCGGGCTCTGTCGGGCTCTGTCGGGTTCTGTCGGGCTCTACAGGGCCCTGTCGGGCTCTGTCGGGCTCTGTCGGGCCCTGTCGGGCCCTGTCGGGCTCTGTCGGGCTCTGTCGGGCTCTACTGGCCTCTGTCGGGCCCTGTCGGGCCCTGTCGGGCTCTGTCGGGCTCTGTCGGGCTCTACTGGCCTCTGTCGGGCCCTGTCGGGCCCTGTCGGGTTCTGTCGGGCTCTGTCGGGCTCTGTCGGGCTCTGTCGGGCTCTACTGGGCTCTACTAGGCTCTGTCGGGCCCTGTCGGGCCCTGTCGGGCTCTGTCGGGCTCTGTCGGGCTCTGTCGGGCTCTACTGGGCTCTACTGGGCTCTGTCGGGCCCTGCCGGGCCCTGTCGGGCTCTGTCGGGCCCTGTCGGGCCCTGTCGGGCTCTCTCGGGCTCTGTCGGGCTCTACTGGGCTCTACTGGGCTCTGTCGGGCTCTGTCGGGCTCTACTGGGCCCTGTCGGGCCCTGTCGGGCTCTGTCGGGCTCTGTCGGGCCCTGTCGGGCCCTGTCGGGCTCTGTCGGGCTCTGTCGGGCTCTGTCGGGCTCTACTGGGCTCTACTGGGCTCTGTCGGGCTCTGTCGGGCTCTACTGGGCTCTGTCGGGCTCTGTCGGGCTCCGTCGGGCTCTGTCGGACTCTGCCGGGCCCTGTCGGGCTCTGTCGGGCTCTACTGGGCGCTGCTGTTCCCTGTCGGGAACAGCCCAGTAGAGCCCAGTAGAGCCCGACAGAGCCCAACAGGGTCCGACAGAGCCCGACAGAGCCCGACAGAGCCCGACAGGGCCCGACAGAGCCTGACAGAGCCCGACAGGGCCCAGTAGAGCCCGACAGAGCCCGACAGAGCCCGACAGAGCCCGACAGGGCCCGACAGAGCCCGACAGAGCCCGACAGAGCCCGACAGGGCCCGACAGGGCCCGACAGGGCCCGACAGATCCCGACAGGGCGCGACAGGGCCCGACAGAGCCCAGTAGAGCCCGACAGAGCCCGACAGAGCCCGACAGAGCCCGACAGGGCCCGACAGAGCCCGACAGAGCCCAGTAGAGCCCGACAGAGCCCGACAGAGCCCGACAGAGCCCGACAGGGCCCGACAGGGCCCGACAGGGCCCAGTAGAGCCCGACAGAGCCCGATAGAGCCCGACAGAGCCCGACAGAGCCCGACAGAGCCCGAGAGGGCCCGACAGGGCCCAGTAGAGCCCGACAGAGCCCGACAGAGCCCGACAGGGCCCGACAGGGCCCGACAGGGCCCAGTAGAGCCCGACAGAGCCCGACAGAGCCCAGTAGAGCCCAGTAGAGCCCGACAGAGCCCGACAGGGCCCGACAGAGCCCGACAGAGCCCGACAGAGCCCGACAGGGCCCGACAGAGCGTGACAGAGCCCGACAGGGCCCAGTAGAGCCCGACAGAGCCCGACACAGCCCGACAGAGCCCGACAGGGCCCGACAGAGCCCGACAGGGCCCGACAGAGCCCGACAGAGCCCGACAGGGCCCGACAGAGCCCGACAGAGCCCGACAGGGCCCGACAGAGCCCGACAGAGCCCGACAGAGCCCGACAGGGCCCAGTAGAGCCCAGTAGAGCCCGACAGAGCCCAGTAGAGCCCGACAGAGCCCGACAGAGCCCGACAGAGCCCGACAGGGCCCGACAGGGCCCGACAGAGCCCGACAGGGCCCGACAGAGCCCAGTAGAGCCCGACAGAGCCCGACAGGGCCCGACAGAGCCTGACAGAGCCAGACAGGGCCCAGTAGAGCCCGACAGAGCCCGACAGAGCCCGACAGAGCCCAACAGGACCCGACAGAGCCCGACAGAGCCCGACAGGGCCCGACAGAGCCCGACAGAGCCCGACAGGGCCCGACAGAGCCAAACAGAGCCCGACAGGGCCCGACAGGGCCAAGTAGAGCCCGACAGAGCCCGACAGAGCCCGACAGGGCCCGACAGGGCCCGACAGAGCCCGACAGAGCCGACAGGGCCCGAAAGGGCCCGACAGAGCCCAGTAGAGCCCGACAGAGCCCGACAGAGCCCGACAGAGCCCGACAGGGCCCGACAGGGCCCAGTAGAGCCCGACAGAGCCCGACAGAGCCCGACAGGGCCCGACAGGGCCCGACAGGGCCCAGTAGAGCCCGACAGAGCCCGACAGAGCCCGACAGAACCCGTCAGAGCCCGACAGAACCCGTCAGAGCCCGACAGAGCCCGACAGAGCCCGACAGAGCCCGACAGGGCCCAGTAGAGCCCGACAGAGCCCGACAGAGCCCGACAGAGACCGACAGGGCCCGACAGGGCCCGACAGAGCCCGACAGAGCCCGACAGGGCCCGACAGGGCCCAGTAGAGCCCGACAGAGCCCGACAGAGCCCGACAGAGCCCGACAGGGCCCGACAGAGCCCGACAGAGCCCGACAGGGCCCAGTAGAGCCCGACAGAGCCCGACAGAGCCCGACAGAGCCCGAGAGAGCCCGACAGGGCCCGACAGAGCCCGACAGAGCCCGACAGGGCCCGGCAGGGCCCGACAGAGCCCGACAGGGCCCGACAGAGCCCGACAGAGTCCGACAGGGCCCGACAGAGCCCGACAGAGCCCGACAGGGCCCAGTAGAGCCCGACAGAGCCCGACAGAGCCCGACAGAGACCAACAGAGCCCGACAGAGCCCAGTAGATCCCGACAGAACCCGACAGGGCCCGACAGAGCCCGACAGGGCCCGACAGGGCCCGACAGAGCCCGACAGAGCCCGACAGGGCCCAGTAGAGCCCGACAGAGACCGACAGAGCCCGACAGGGCCCGACAGGGCCCGACAGAGCCCGACAGGGCCCGACAGAGCCCGACAGAGCCCGACAGAGCCCGACAGGGCCCGACAGGGCCTGACAGGGCCCAGTAGAGCCCGACAGAGCCCGACAGAGCCCGACAGGGCCCGACAGGGCCCGACAGAGCCCGACAGAGCCCGACAGGGCCCGACAGGGCCCGACAGAGCCCAGTAGAGCCCGACAGAGCCCGACAGAGCCCGACAGAGCCCGACAGAACCCGACAGAGGCAGACAGAGCCCAGTAGAGCCCGACAGGGCCCGACAGATCCCGACAGAGCCCGACAGGGCCCGACAGGGCCCAGTAGAGACCGACAGAGCCCGACAGAGCCCGACAGAGCCCGACAGAGCCCGAGAGGGCCCGACAGGGCCCAGTAGAGCCCGACAGAGCCCGACAGAGCCCGACAGAGCCCGACAGAACCCGACAGAGCCCGACAGAGCCCGATAGGGCCCGACAGGGCCCGACAGAGCCCGACAGAGCCCGACAGGGCCCAGTAGAGCCCGACAGCGCCCGACAGATCCCGACAGAGCCCGACAGAGCCCGACAGAGACCAGCTGAGCCCGACAGAGCCCGACAGAGCCCGACAGAGCCCGACAGGGCCCGACAGGGCCCAGTAGAGCCCGACAGAGCCCGACAGAGCCCGACAGAGCCCGACAGGGCCCAGTAGAGCCCGACAGAGCCCGACAGAGCCCGACAGAGCCCGACAGGGCCCGACAGAGCCCGACAGAGCCCGACAGGGCCCAGTAGAGCCCGACAGAGCCCGACAGAGCCCGACAGAGCCCGACAGGGCCCGACAGAGCCCGACAGAGCCCGACAGGGCCCGACAGGGCCCAGTAGAGCCCGACAGAGCCCGACAGAGCCCGACAGGGCCCGACAGGGCCCGACAGGGCCCGACAGATCCCGACAGGGCGCGACAGGGCCCGACAGAGCCCAGTAGAGCCCGACAGAGCCCGACAGAGCCCGACAGAGCCCGACAGGGCCCGACAGAGCCCGACAGAGCCCAGTAGAGCCCGACAGAGCCCGACAGAGCCCGACAGAGCCCGACAGGGCCCGACAGGGCCCGACAGGGCCCAGTAGAGCCCGACAGAGCCCGATAGAGCCCGACAGAGCCCGACAGAGCCCGACAGAGCCCGAGAGGGCCCGACAGGGCCCAGTAGAGCCCGACAGAGCCCGACAGAGCCCGACAGGGCCCGACAGGGCCCGACAGGGCCCAGTAGAGCCCGACAGAGCCCGACAGAGCCCAGTAGAGCCCAGTAGAGCCCGACAGAGCCCGACAGGGCCCGACAGAGCCCGACAGAGCCCGACAGAGCCCGACAGGGCCCGACAGAGCCCGACAGAGCCCGACAGGGCCCAGTAGAGCCCGACAGAGCCCGACACAGCCCGACAGAGCCCGACAGGCCCCGACACAGCCCGACAGAGCCCGACAGAGCCCGACACAGCCCGACAGAGCCCGACAGGGCCCGACAGAGCCCGACAGGGCCCGACAGAGCCCGACAGAGCCCGACAGGGCCCGACAGAGCCCGACAGAGCCCGACAGGGCCCGACAGAGCCCGACAGAGCCCGACAGGGCCCAGTAGAGCCCAGTAGAGCCCGACAGAGCCCAGTAGAGCCCGACAGAGCCCGACAGAGCCCGACAGAGCCCGACAGGGCCCGACAGGGCCCGACAGAGCCCGACAGGGCCCGACAGAGCCCAGTAGAGCCCGACAGAGCCCGACAGGGCCCGACAGAGCCTGACAGAGCCAGACAGGGCCCAGTAGAGCCCGACAGAGCCCGACAGAGCCCGACAGAGCCCAACAGGCCCCGACAGAGCCCGACAGAGCCCGACAGGGCCCGACAGAGCCCGACAGAGCCCGACAGGGCCCGACAGAGCCAAACAGAGCCCGACAGGGCCCGACAGGGCCAAGTAGAGCCCGACAGAGCCCGACAGAGCCCGACAGGGCCCGACAGGGCCCGACAGAGCCCGACAGAGCCGACAGGGCCCGAAAGGGCCCGACAGAGCCCAGTAGAGCCCGACAGAGCCCGACAGAGCCCGACAGAGCCCGACAGGGCCCGACAGGGCCCAGTAGAGCCCGACAGAGCCCGACAGAGCCCGACAGGGCCCGACAGGGCCCGACAGGGCCCAGTAGAGCCCGACAGAGCCCGACAGAGCCCGACAGAACCCGTCAGAGCCCGACAGAACCCGTCAGAGCCCGACAGAGCCCGACAGAGCCCGACAGAGCCCGACAGGGCCCAGTAGAGCCCGACAGAGCCCGACAGAGCCCGACAGAGACCGACAGGGCCCGACAGAGCCCGACAGAGCCCGACAGAGCCCGACAGGGCCCGACAGGGCCCAGTAGAGCCCGACAGAGCCCGACAGAGCCCGAGAGAGCCCGACAGGGCCCGACAGAGCCCGACAGAGCCCGACAGGGCCCGGCAGGGCCCGACAGAGCCCGACAGGGCCCGACAGAGCCCGACAGAGTCCGACAGGGCCCGACAGAGCCCGACAGAGCCCGACAGGGCCCAGTAGAGCCCGACAGAGCCCGACAGAGCCCGACAGAGACCAACAGAGCCCGACAGAGCCCAGTAGATCCCGACAGAACCCGACAGGGCCCGACAGAGCCCGACAGGGCCCGACAGGGCCCGACAGAGCCCGACAGAGCCCGACAGGGCCCAGTAGAGCCCGACAGAGACCGACAGAGCCCGACAGGGCCCGACAGGGCCCGACAGAGCCCGACAGGGCCCGACAGAGCCCGACAGAGCCCGACAGGGCCCGACAGGGCCTGACAGGGCCCAGTAGAGCCCGACAGAGCCCGACAGAGCCCGACAGGGCCCGACAGGGCCCGACAGAGCCCGACAGAGCCCGACAGGGCCCGACAGGGCCCGACAGAGCCCAGTAGAGCCCGACAGAGCCCGACAGAGCCCGACAGAGCCCGACAGAACCCGACAGAGGCCGACAGAGCCCAGTAGAGCCCGACAGGGCCCGACAGAGCCCGACAGAGCCCGACAGGGCCCGACAGGGCCCAGTAGAGACCGACAGAGCCCGACAGAGCCCGACAGAGCCCGACAGAGCCCGAGAGGGCCCGACAGGGCCCAGTAGAGCCCGACAGAGCCCGACAGAGCCCGACAGAGCCCGACAGAACCCGACAGAGCCCGACAGAGCCCGATAGGGCCCGACAGGGCCCGACAGAGCCCGACAGAGCCCGACAGGGCCCAGTAGAGCCCGACAGCGCCCGACAGATCCCGACAGAGCCCGACAGAGCCCGACAGAGACCAGCTGAGCCCGACAGAGCCCGACAGAGCCCGACAGAGCCCGACAGGGCCCGACAGGGCCCAGTAGAGCCCGACAGAGCCCGACAGAGCCCGACAGAGCCCGACAGGGCCCAGTAGAGCCCGACAGAGCCCGACAGAGCCCGACAGAGCCCGACAGGGCCCGACAGAGCCCGACAGAGCCCGACAGGGCCCGACAGGGCCCGACAGAGCCCAGTAGAGCCCGACAGAGCCCGACAGAGCCCGACAGAGCCCGACAGAGCCCAGTAGAGCCCAGTAGATCCCGACAGAGCCCGACAGAGCCCGACAGGCCCCGACAGAGCCCAACAGGCCCCGACAGAGCCCGACAGAGCCCGACAGGGCCCGACAGAGCCCGACAGAGCCCGACAGGGCCCGACAGAGCCAAACAGAGCCCGACAGGGCCCGACAGGGCCAAGTAGAGCCCGACAGAGCCCGACAGAGCCCGACAGAGCCGACAGGGCCCGAAAGGGCCCGACAGAGCCCAGTAGAGCCCGACAGAGCCCGACAGAGCCCGACAGAGCCCGACAGGGCCCGACAGGGCCCAGTAGAGCCCGACAGAGCCCGACAGAGCCCGACAGGGCCCGACAGGGCCCGACAGGGCCCAGTAGAGCCCGACAGAGCCCGACAGAGCCCGACAGAACCCGTCAGAGCCCGACAGAACCCGTCAGAGCCCGACAGAGCCCGACAGAGCCCGACAGAGCCCGACAGGGCCCAGTAGAGCCCGACAGAGCCCGACAGAGCCCGACAGAGACCGACAGGGCCCGACAGGGCCCGACAGAGCCCGACAGAGCCCGACAGGGCCCGACAGGGCCCAGTAGAGCCCGACAGAGCCCGACAGAGCCCGACAGAGCCCGACAGGGCCCAGTAGAGCCCGACAGAGCCCGACAGAGCCCGACAGAGCCCGAGAGAGCCCGACAGGGCCCGACAGAGCCCGACAGAGCCCGACAGGGCCCGGCAGGGCCCGACAGAGCCCGACAGGGCCCGACAGAGCCCGACAGAGTCCGACAGGGCCCGACAGAGCCCGACAGAGCCCGACAGGGCCCAGTAGAGCCCGACAGAGCCCGACAGAGCCCGACAGAGACCAACAGAGCCCGACAGAGCCCAGTAGATCCCGACAGAACCCGACAGGGCCCGACAGAGCCCGACAGGGCCCGACAGGGCCCGACAGAGCCCGACAGAGCCCGACAGGGCCCAGTAGAGCCCGACAGAGCCCGAGAGAGCCCGACAGGGCCCGACAGGGCCCGACAGAGCCCGACAGGGCCCGACAGAGCCCGACAGAGCCCGACAGAGCCCGACAGGGCCCGACAGGGCCTGACAGGGCCCAGTAGAGCCCGACAGAGCCCGACAGAGCCCGACAGGGCCCGACAGGGCCCGACAGAGCCCGACAGAGCCCGACAGGGCCCGACAGGGCCCGACAGAGCCCAGTAGAGCCCGACAGAGCCCGACAGAGCCCGACAGAGCCCGACAGAACCCGACAGAGGCAGACAGAGCCCAGTAGAGCCCGACAGGGCCCGACAGATCCCGACAGAGCCCGACAGGGCCCGACAGGGCCCAGTAGAGACCGACAGAGCCCGACAGAGCCCGACAGAGCCCGACAGAGCCCGAGAGGGCCCGACAGGGCCCAGTAGAGCCCGACAGAGCCCGACAGAGCCCGACAGAGCCCGACAGAACCCGACAGAGCCCGACAGAGCCCGATAGGGCCCGACAGGGCCCGACAGAGCCCGACAGAGCCCGACAGGGCCCAGTAGAGCCCGACAGCGCCCGACAGATCCCGACAGAGCCCGACAGAGCCCGACAGAGACCAGCTGAGCCCGACAGAGCCCGACAGAGCCCGACAGAGCCCGACAGGGCCCGACAGGGCCCAGTAGAGCCCGACAGAGCCCGACAGAGCCCGACAGAGCCCGACAGGGCCCAGTAGAGCCCGACAGAGCCCGACAGAGCCCGACAGAGCCCGACAGGGCCCGACAGAGCCCGACAGAGCCCGACAGGGCCCGACAGGGCCCAGTAGAGCCCGACAGAGCCCGACAGAGCCCGACAGAGCCCGACAGGGCCCGACAGAGCCCGACAGAGCCCGACAGGGCCCGACAGGGCCCAGTAGAGCCCGACAGAGCCCGACAGAGCCCGACAGGGCCCGACAGGGCCCGACAGGGCCCGACAGATCCCGACAGGGCGCGACAGGGCCCGACAGAGCCCAGTAGAGCCCGACAGAGCCCGACAGAGCCCGACAGAGCCCGACAGGGCCCGACAGAGCCCGACAGAGCCCAGTAGAGCCCGACAGAGCCCGACAGAGCCCGACAGAGCCCGACAGGGCCCGACAGGGCCCGACAGGGCCCAGTAGAGCCCGACAGAGCCCGATAGAGCCCGACAGAGCCCGACAGAGCCCGACAGAGCCCGAGAGGGCCCGACAGGGCCCAGTAGAGCCCGACAGAGCCCGACAGAGCCCGACAGGGCCCGACAGGGCCCGACAGGGCCCAGTAGAGCCCGACAGAGCCCGACAGAGCCCAGTAGAGCCCAGTAGAGCCCGACAGAGCCCGACAGGGCCCGACAGAGCCCGACAGAGCCCGACAGAGCCCGACAGGGCCCGACAGAGCCCGACAGAGCCCGACAGGGCCCAGTAGAGCCCGACAGAGCCCGACACAGCCCGACAGAGCCCGACAGGCCCCGACACAGCCCGACAGAGCCCGACAGAGCCCGACACAGCCCGACAGAGCCCGACAGGGCCCGACAGAGCCCGACAGGGCCCGACAGAGCCCGACAGAGCCCGACAGGGCCCGACAGAGCCCGACAGAGCCCGACAGGGCCCGACAGAGCCCGACAGAGCCCGACAGAGCCCGACAGGGCCCAGTAGAGCCCAGTAGAGCCCGACAGAGCCCAGTAGAGCCCGACAGAGCCCGACAGAGCCCGACAGAGCCCGACAGGGCCCGACAGGGCCCGACAGAGCCCGACAGGGCCCGACAGAGCCCAGTAGAGCCCGACAGAGCCCGACAGGGCCCGACAGAGCCTGACAGAGCCAGACAGGGCCCAGTAGAGCCCGACAGAGCCCGACAGAGCCCGACAGAGCCCAACAGGCCCCGACAGAGCCCGACAGAGCCCGACAGGGCCCGACAGAGCCCGACAGAGCCCGACAGGGCCCGACAGAGCCAAACAGAGCCCGACAGGGCCCGACAGGGCCAAGTAGAGCCCGACAGAGCCCGACAGAGCCCGACAGGGCCCGACAGGGCCCGACAGAGCCCGACAGAGCCGACAGGGCCCGAAAGGGCCCGACAGAGCCCAGTAGAGCCCGACAGAGCCCGACAGAGCCCGACAGAGCCCGACAGGGCCCGACAGGGCCCAGTAGAGCCCGACAGAGCCCGACAGAGCCCGACAGGGCCCGACAGGGCCCGACAGGGCCCAGTAGAGCCCGACAGAGCCCGACAGAGCCCGACAGAACCCGTCAGAGCCCGACAGAACCCGTCAGAGCCCGACAGAGCCCGACAGAGCCCGACAGGGCCCAGTAGAGCCCGACAGAGCCCGACAGAGCCCGACAGAGACCGACAGGGCCCGACAGAGCCCGACAGAGCCCGACAGAGCCCGACAGGGCCCGACAGGGCCCAGTAGAGCCCGACAGAGCCCGACAGAGCCCGACAGAGCCCGACAGGGCCCGACAGAGCCCGACAGAGCCCGACAGAGCCCGACAGGGCCCAGTAGAGCCCGACAGAGCCCGACAGAGCCCGACAGAGCCCGAGAGAGCCCGACAGGGCCCGACAGAGCCCGACAGAGCCCGACAGGGCCCGGCAGGGCCCGACAGAGCCCGACAGGGCCCGACAGAGCCCGACAGAGTCCGACAGGGCCCGACAGAGCCCGACAGAGCCCGACAGGGCCCAGTAGAGCCCGACAGAGCCCGACAGAGCCCGACAGAGACCAACAGAGCCCGACAGAGCCCAGTAGATCCCGACAGAACCCGACAGGGCCCGACAGAGCCCGACAGGGCCCGACAGGGCCCGACAGAGCCCGACAGAGCCCGACAGGGCCCAGTAGAGCCCGACAGAGACCGACAGAGCCCGACAGGGCCCGACAGGGCCCGACAGAGCCCGACAGGGCCCGACAGAGCCCGACAGAGCCCGACAGGGCCCGACAGGGCCTGACAGGGCCCAGTAGAGCCCGACAGAGCCCGACAGAGCCCGACAGGGCCCGACAGGGCCCGACAGAGCCCGACAGAGCCCGACAGGGCCCGACAGGGCCCGACAGAGCCCAGTAGAGCCCGACAGAGCCCGACAGAGCCCGACAGAGCCCGACAGAACCCGACAGAGGCCGACAGAGCCCAGTAGAGCCCGACAGGGCCCGACAGAGCCCGACAGAGCCCGACAGGGCCCGACAGGGCCCAGTAGAGACCGACAGAGCCCGACAGAGCCCGACAGAGCCCGACAGAGCCCGAGAGGGCCCGACAGGGCCCAGTAGAGCCCGACAGAGCCCGACAGAGCCCGACAGAGCCCGACAGAACCCGACAGAGCCCGACAGAGCCCGATAGGGCCCGACAGGGCCCGACAGAGCCCGACAGAGCCCGACAGGGCCCAGTAGAGCCCGACAGCGCCCGACAGATCCCGACAGAGCCCGACAGAGCCCGACAGAGACCAGCTGAGCCCGACAGAGCCCGACAGAGCCCGACAGAGCCCGACAGAGCCCGACAGGGCCCAGTAGAGCCCGACAGAGCCCGACAGAGCCCGACAGAGCCCGACAGGGCCCGACAGAGCCCGACAGAGCCCGACAGGGCCCGACAGGGCCCGACAGAGCCCAGTAGAGCCCGACAGAGCCCGACAGAGCCCGACAGAGCCCGACAGAGCCCAGTAGAGCCCAGTAGATCCCGACAGAGCCCGACAGAGCCCGACAGGGCCCGACAGAGCCCGACAGAGCCCGACAGAGCCCGATAGAGCCCGACAGGGCCCGACAGAGCCCGACAGGGCCCGACAGGGCCCGACAGAGCCCGACAGAGCCCAGTAGAGCCCAGTAGAGCCCGACAGAGCCCGACAGAGCCCAGTAGAGCCCAGTAGAGCCCAGTAGAGCCCGACAGAGCCCGACAGAGCCCGACAGGGCCCGACAGGGCCCGACAGGGCCCGACAGAGCCCAGTAGAGCCCAGTAGAGCCCGACAGAGCCCGACAGAGCCCGACAGAGCCCGACAGAGCCCAGTAGAGCCCAGTAGAGCCCGACAGAGCCCGACAGAGCCCGACAGAGCCCGACAGGGCCCGACAGGGCCCGACAGGGCCCAGTTTAGCCCAGTAGACCCCGACAGAGCCCGACAGAGCCCGACAGATCCCGACAGAGCCCAGTAGAGCCCGACAGAGCCCGACAGGGCCCGACAGAGCCCGACAGAGCCCGACAGGGCCCGACAGGGCCCGACAGGGCCCGACAGAGCCCAGTTTAGCCCAGTAGAGCCCGACAGAGCCCGACAGAGCCCGACAGGGCCCGACAGGGCCCGACAGAGCCCGACAGAGCCCGACAGGGCCCGACAGAGCCCGACAGAGCCCGACAGGGCCCGACAGAGCCCAGTAGAGCCCGACAGAGCCCGACAGAGCCCGACAGGGCCCGACAGGGCCCGACAGAGCCCGACAGAGCCCGAGAGGGCCCGACAGAGCCCGACAGAGCCCGACAGGGCCCAGTAGAGCCCGACAGAGCCCGACAGAGCCCGACAGAGCCCGACAGGTCCCGACAGGGCCCAGTAGAGCCCGACAGAGCCCGACAGAGCCCGACAGAGCCCAGTAGAGCCCGACAGAGCCCGACAGAGCCCGACAGGGCCCGACAGAGCCCGACAGGGCCCGACAGAGCCCGACAGAGCCCGACAGAGCCCGACAGGGCCCGACAGGGCCCAGTAGAGCCCGACAGAGCCCGACAGAGCCCGACAGGGCCCGACAGGGCCCGACAGAGCCCGACAGAGCCCGACAGGGCCCGACAGAACCCGACAGAGCCCAGTAGAGCCCGACAGAGCCCGACAGAGCCCGACAGAGCCCGACAGAACCCGACAGAGGCCGACAGAGCCCAGTAGAGCCCGACAGAGCCCGACAGAGCCCGACAGAGCCCGACAGGCCCCGACAGAGCCCGACAGAGCCCGACACAGCCCGACAGAGCCCGACAGGGCCCGACAGAGCCCGACAGGGCCCGACAGAGCCCGACAGAGCCCGACAGGGCCCGACAGAGCCCGACAGAGCCCGACAGAGCCCGACAGGGCCCGACAGAGCCCGACAGAGCCCGACAGGGCCCGACAGGGCCCGACAGAGCCCAGTAGAGCCCGACAGAGCCCGACAGAGCCCGACAGAGCCCGACAGGGCCCAGTAGAGCCCAGTAGAGCCCGACAGAGCCCAGTAGAGCCCGACAGAGCCCGACAGAGCCCGACAGAGCCCGACAGGGCCCGACAGGGCCCGACAGAGCCCGACAGGGCCCGACAGAGCCCGACACAGCCCGACAGAGCCCGACAGGGCCCGACAGAGCCTGACAGAGCCAGACAGGGCCCAGTAGAGCCCGACAGAGCCCGACAGAGCCCGACAGAGCCCAACAGGCCCCGACAGAGCCCGACAGAGCCCGACAGGGCCCGACAGAGCCCGACAGAGCCCGACAGGGCCCGACAGGGCCAAGTAGAGCCCGACAGAGCCCGACAGAGCCCGACAGGGCCCGACAGGGCCCGACAGAGCCCGACAGAGCCGACAGGGACCGAAAGGGCCCGACAGAGCCCAGTAGAGCGCGACAGAGCCCGACAGAGCCCGACAGAGCCCGACAGGGCCCGACAGGGCCCAGTAGAGCCCGACAGAGCCCGAGAGATCCCGACAGAGCCCGACAGGGCCCGACAGGGCCCGACAGGGCCCAGTAGAGCCCGACAGAGCCCGACAGAGCCCGACAGAACCCGTCAGAGCCCGACAGAGCCCGACAGAGCCCGACCGAGCCCGACAGGGCCCAGTAGAGCCCGACAGAGCCCGACAGAGCCCGACAGAGCCCGACAGGGCCCGACAGAGCCCGACAGAGCCCGACAGGGCCCGACAGGGCCCGACAGAGCCCGACAGAGCCCAGTAGAGCCCAGTAGATCCCGACAGAGCCCGACAGGGCCCGACAGAGCCCGACAGAGCCCGACAGAGCCCGATAGAGCCCGACAGGGCCCGACAGAGCCCGACAGGGCCCGACAGGGCCCGACAGAGCCCGACAGAGCCCAGTAGAGCCCAGTAGAGCCCGACAGAGCCCGACAGAGCCCAGTAGAGCCCAGTAGAGCCCAGTAGAGCCCGACAGAGCCCGACAGAGCCCGACAGAGCCCGACAGGGCCCGACAGGGCCCGACAGGTCCCGACAGAGCACAGTAGAGCCCAGTAGAGCCCGACAGAGCCCGACAGAGCCCGACAGAGCCCGACAGAGCCCAGTAGAGCCCAGTAGAGCCCGACAGAGCCCGACAGAGCCCGACAGAGCCCGACAGGGCCCGACAGGGCCCGACAGGGCCCACTTTAGCCCAGTAGAGCCCGACAGAGCCCGACAGAGCCCGACAGAGCCCAGAAGAGCCCGACAGAGCCCGACAGGGCCCGACAGAGCCCGACAGAGGCCGACAGGGCCCGACAGGGCCCGACAGGGCCCGACAGAGCCCAGTTTAGCCCAGTAGAGCCCGACAGAGCCCGACAGAGCCCGACAGGGCCCGACAGGGCCCGACAGAGCCCGACAGAGCCCGACAGGGCCCGACAGAGCCCGACAGAGCCCGACAGGGCCCGACAGAGCCCAGTAGAGCCCGACAGAGCCCGACAGAGCCCGACAGGGCCCGACAGGGCCCGACAGAGCCCGACAGAGCCCGACAGGGCCCAGTAGAGCCCGACAGAGCCCGACAGAGCCCGACAGAGCCCGACAGGGCCCGACAGGGCCCAGTAGAGCCCGACAGAGCCCGACAGAGCCCGACAGAGCCCGACAGAGCCCAGTAGAGCCCGACAGAGCCCGACAGAGCCCGACAGGGCCCGACAGAGCCCGACAGGGCCCGACAGAGCCCGACAGAGCCCGACAGAGCCCGACAGGGCCCGACAGGGCCCAGTAGAGCCCGACAGAGCCCGACAGAGCCCGACAGGGCCCGACAGGGCCCGACAGAGCCCGACAGAGCCCGACAGGGCCCGACAGGGCCCGACAGAGCCCAGTAGAGCCCGACAGAGCCCGACAGAGCCCGACAGAGCCCGACAGAACCCGACAGAGGCCGACAGAGCCCAGTAGAGCCCGACAGAGCCCGACAGAGCCCGACAGAGCCCGACAGGGCCCGACAGGGCCCGACAGGGCCCAGTAGAGCCCGACAGAGCCCGACAGAGCCCGACAGAGTCCGACAGAGCCCGAGAGGGCCCGACAGTGCCCGACAGAGCCCGACAGGGCCCGACAGAGCCCGACAGAGCCCGACAGAGCCCGAGAGGGCCCGACAGGGCCCAGTAGAGCCCGACAGAGCCCGACAGAGCCCGACAGGGCCCGACAGGTCCCGACAGGGCCCGACAGGGCCCGACAGAGCCCGACAGAGCCCGACAGGGCCCAGTAGAGCCCGACAGAGCCCGACAGAGCCCAGTAGAGCCCAGTAGAGCCCGACAGAGCCCGACAGGGCCCGACAGAGCCCGACAGAGCCCGACAGAGCCCGACAGGGCCCGACAGAGCGTGACAGAGCCCGACAGGGCCCAGTAGAGCCCGACAGAGCCCGACAGAGCCCGACAGAGCCCGACAGGCCCCGACAGAGCCCGACAGAGCCCGACAGACCCCGACACAGCCCGACAGAGCCCGACAGGGCCCGACAGAGCCCGACAGGGCCCGACAGAGCCCGACAGAGCCCGACAGGGCCCGACAGAGCCCAGTAGAGCCCGACAGAGCCCGACAGAGCCCGACAGAGCCCGACAGAGCCCGACAGGGCCCAGTAGAGCCCAGTAGAGCCCGACAGAGCCCAGTAGAGCCCGACAGAGCCCGACAGAGCCCGCCAGAGCCCGACAGGGCCCGACAGGGCCCGACAGAGCCCGACCGGGCCCGACAGAGCCCGACAGCCCGACAGAGCCCGACAGGGCCCGACAGAGCCTGACAGAGCCAGACAGGGCCCAGTAGAGCCCGACAGAGCCCGACAGAGCCCGACAGAGCCCAACAGGCCCCGACAGAGCCCGACAGAGCCCGACAGGGCCCGACAGAGCCCGACAGAGCCCGACAGGGCCCGACAGGGCCAAGTAGAGCCCGACAGAGCCCGACAGAGCCCGACAGGGCCCGACAGGGCCCGACAGAGCCCGACAGAGCCGACAGGGCCCGAAAGGGCCCGACAGAGCCCAGTAGAGCCCGACAGAGCCCGACAGAGCCCGACAGAGCCCGACAGGGCCCGACAGGGCCCAGTAGAGCCCGACAGAGCCCGACAGAGCCCGACAGAGCCCGACAGGGCCCGACAGGGCCCGACAGGGCCCAGTAGAGCCCGACAGAGCCCGACAGAGCCCGACGGAACCCGTCAGAGCCCGACAGAGCCCGACAGAGCCCGACAGAGCCCGACAGGGCCCAGTAGAGCCCGACAGAGCCCGACAGAGCCCGACAGAGACCGACAGGGCCCGACAGAGCCCGACAGAGCCCGACAGAGCCCGACAGGGCCCGACAGGGCCCAGTAGAGCCCGACAGAGCCCGACAGAGCCCGACAGAGCCCGACAGGGCCCGACAGGGCCCGACAGAGCCCGACAGAGCCCGACAGGGCCCAGTAGAGCCCGACAGAGCCCGACAGAGCCCGACAGAGCCCGAGAGAGCCCGACAGGGCCCGACAGAGCCCGACAGAGCCCGACAGGGCCCGGCAGGGCCCGACAGAGCCCGACAGGGCCCGACAGAGCCCGACAGAGTCCGACAGGGCCCGACAGAGCCCGACAGAGCCCGACAGGGCCCAGTAGAGCCCGACAGAGCCCGACAGAGACCAACAGAGCCTGACAGAGCCCAGTAGAGCCCGACAGAGCCCGACAGGGCCCGACAGAGCCCGACAGGGCCCGACAGGGCCCGACAGAGCCCGACAGAGCCCGACAGGGCCCAGTAGAGCCCGACAGAGACCGACAGAGCCCGACAGGGCCCGACAGGGCCCGACAGAGCCCGACAGGGCCCGACAGATCCCGACAGAGCCCGACAGAGCCCGACAGGGCCCGACAGGGCCTGACAGGGCCCAGTAGAGCCCGACAGAGCCCGACAGAGCCCGACAGGGCCCGACAGGGCCCGACAGAGCCCGAGAGAGCCCGACAGGGCCCGACAGGGCCCGACAGAGCCCAGTAGAGCCCGACAGAGCCCGACAGAGCCCGACAGAGCCCGACAGAACCCGACAGAGGCCTACAGAGCCCAGTAGAGCCCGACAGGGCCCGACAGAGCCCGACAGAGCCCGAGAGGGCCCGACAGGGCCCAGTAGAGCCCGACAGAGCCCGACAGAGCCCGATAGGGCCCGACAGGGCCCGACAGAGCCCGACAGGGCCCAGTAGAGCCCGACAGAGCCCGACAGATCCCGACAGAGCCCGACAGAGCCCGACAGAGACCAGTTGAGCCCGACAGAGCCCGACAGAGCCCGACAGAGCCCGACAGGGCCCGACAGGGCCCAGTAGAGCCCGACAGAGCCCGACAGAGCCCGACAGGGCCCAGTAGAGCCCGACAGAGCCCGACAGAGCCCGACAGAGCCCGACAGGGCCCGACAGAGCCCGACAGAGCCCGACAGGGCCCGACAGGGCCCGACAGAGCCCAGTAGAGCCCGACAGAGCCCGACAGAGCCCGACAGAGCCCGACAGAGCCCGACAGGGCCCAGTAGAGCCCGACAGAGCCCGACAGAGCCCGACAGAGACCGACAGAGCCCAGTAGAGCCCGACAGAGCCCGACAGGGCCCGACAGAGCCCGACAGAGCCCGACAGGGCCCAGTAGAGCCCGACAGAGCCCGACAGAGCCCGACAGAGACCAACAGAGCCTGACAGAGCCCAGTAGAGCCCGACAGAGCCCGACAGGGCCCGACAGAGCCCGACAGAGCCCGACAGGGCCCAGTAGAGCCCGACAGAGCCCGACAGATCCCGACAGAGCCCGACAGAGCCCGACAGAGACCAGTTGAGCCCGACAGAGCCCGACAGAGCCCGACAGAGCCCGACAGGGCCCGACAGGGCCCAGTAGAGCCCGACAGAGCCCGACAGAGCCCGACAGAGCCCGACAGGGCCCAGTAGAGCCCGACAGAGCCCGACAGAGCCCGACAGAGCCCGACAGGGCCCGACAGAGCCCGACAGAGCCCGACAGGGCCCGACAGGGCCCGACAGAGCCCAGTAGAGCCCGACAGAGCCCGACAGGGCCCGACAGAGCCCGACAGAGCCCGACAGAGCCCGACAGGGCCCGACAGAGCGTGACAGAGCCCGACAGGGCCCAGTAGAGCCCGACAGAGCCCGACAGAGCCCGACAGAGCCCGACAGGCCCCGACAGAGCCCGACAGAGCCCGACAGGGCCCGACAGAGCCCGACAGAGCCCGACAGGGCCCGACAGAGTCCGACAGAGCCCGACAGGGCCCGACAGGGCCCAGTAGAGCCCGACAGAGCCCGACAGAGCCCGACAGGGCCCGACAGGGCCCGACAGGGCCCGACAGTGCCCGACAGAGCCCAGTAGAGCCCGACAGAGCCCGACAGAGCCCGACAGAGCCCGACAGGGCCCGACAGGGCCCGGTAGAGCCCGACAGAGCCCGACAGAGCCCGACAGGGCCCGACAGAGCCCGACAGAGCCCGAAAGGGCCCAGTAGAGCCCGACAGAGCCCGACAGAGCCCGACAGGGCCCGACAGGGCCCGACAGGGCCCGACAGAGCCCGACAGGGCCCGAAAGGGCCCGACAGAGCCCAGTAGAGCCCGACAGAGCCCAGTAGAGCCCGACAGAGCCCGACAGAGCCCGACAGAGCCCGACAGGGCCCGACAGGGCCCAGTAGAGCCCGACAGAGCCCGACAGAGCCCGACAGGGCCCGACAGAGCCCGACAGAGCCCGACAGGGCCCAGTAGAGCCCGACAGAGCCCGACAGAGCCCGACAGAACCCGTCAGAGCCCGACAGAGTCCAACAGAGCCCGACAGAGCCCGACAGGGCCCAGTAGAGCCCGACAGAGCCCGACAGAGCCCGACAGAGCCCAGTAGAGCCCGACAGAGCCCGACAGAGCCCGACAGGGCCCGACAGGGCCCGACAGAGCCCGACAGAGCCCGAGAGGGCCCGACAGAGCCCGACAGAGCCCGACAGGGCCCAGTAGAGCCCGACAGAGCCCGACAGAGCCCGACAGAGCCCGACAGGGCCCGACAGGGCCCAGTAGAGCCCGACAGAGCCCGACAGAGCCCGACAGAGCCCGACAGAGCCCAGTAGAGCCCGACAGAGCCCGACAGAGCCCGACAGGGCCCGACAGAGCCCGACAGGGCCCGACAGAGCCCGACAGAGCCCGACAGGGCCCGACAGGGCCCAGTAGAGCCCGACAGAGCCCGACAGAGCCCGACAGGGCCCGACAGGGCCCGACAGAGCCCGACAGAGCCCGACAGGGCCCGACAGGGCCCGACAGAGCCCAGTAGAGCCCGACAGAGCCCGACAGAGCCCGACAGAACCCGACAGAGGCCGACAGAGCCCAGTAGAGCCCGACAGAGCCCGACAGAGCCCGACAGATCCCGACAGGGCCCGACAGGGCCCGACAGGGCCCAGTAGAGCCCGACAGAGCCCGACAGAGCCCGACAGAGTCCGACAGAGCCCGAGAGGCCCCGACAGAGCCCGACAGAGCCCGACAGGGCCCGACAGAGCCCGACAGAGCCCGACAGAGCCCGAGAGGGCCCGACAGGGCCCAGTAGAGCCCGACAGAGCCCGACAGAGCCCGACAGGGCCCGACAGGGCCCGACAGGGCCCGACAGGGCCCAGTAGAGCCCGACAGAGCCCGACAGAGCCCAGTAGAGCCCAGTAGAGCCCGACAGAGCCCGACAGGGCCCGACAGAGCCCGACAGAGCCCGACAGAGCCCGACAGGGCCCGACAGGGCCCAGTAGAGCCCGACAGAGCCCGACAGAGCCCGACAGGGCCCGACAGGGCCCGACAGGGCCCAGTAGAGCCCGACAGAGCCCGACAGAGCCCGACAGAACCCGTCAGAGCCCGACAGAACCCGTCAGAGCCCGACAGAGCCCGACAGAGCCCGACAGGGCCCAGTAGAGCCCGACAGAGCCCGACAGAGCCCGACAGAGACCGACAGGGCCCGACAGAGCCCGACAGAGCCCGACAGAGCCCGACAGGGCCCGACAGGGCCCAGTAGAGCCCGACAGAGCCCGACAGAGCCCGACAGAGCCCGACAGGGCCCGACAGAGCCCGACAGAGCCCGACAGAGCCCGACAGGGCCCAGTAGAGCCCGACAGAGCCCGACAGAGCCCGACAGAGCCCGAGAGAGCCCGACAGGGCCCGACAGAGCCCGACAGAGCCCGACAGGGCCCGGCAGGGCCCGACAGAGCCCGACAGGGCCCGACAGAGCCCGACAGAGTCCGACAGGGCCCGACAGAGCCCGACAGAGCCCGACAGGGCCCAGTAGAGCCCGACAGAGCCCGACAGAGCCCGACAGAGACCAACAGAGCCCGACAGAGCCCAGTAGATCCCGACAGAACCCGACAGGGCCCGACAGAGCCCGACAGGGCCCGACAGGGCCCGACAGAGCCCGACAGAGCCCGACAGGGCCCAGTAGAGCCCGACAGAGACCGACAGAGCCCGACAGGGCCCGACAGGGCCCGACAGAGCCCGACAGGGCCCGACAGAGCCCGACAGAGCCCGACAGGGCCCGACAGGGCCTGACAGGGCCCAGTAGAGCCCGACAGAGCCCGACAGAGCCCGACAGGGCCCGACAGGGCCCGACAGAGCCCGACAGAGCCCGACAGGGCCCGACAGGGCCCGACAGAGCCCAGTAGAGCCCGACAGAGCCCGACAGAGCCCGACAGAGCCCGACAGAACCCGACAGAGGCCGACAGAGCCCAGTAGAGCCCGACAGGGCCCGACAGAGCCCGACAGAGCCCGACAGGGCCCGACAGGGCCCAGTAGAGACCGACAGAGCCCGACAGAGCCCGACAGAGCCCGACAGAGCCCGAGAGGGCCCGACAGGGCCCAGTAGAGCCCGACAGAGCCCGACAGAGCCCGACAGAGCCCGACAGAACCCGACAGAGCCCGACAGAGCCCGATAGGGCCCGACAGGGCCCGACAGAGCCCGACAGAGCCCGACAGGGCCCAGTAGAGCCCGACAGCGCCCGACAGATCCCGACAGAGCCCGACAGAGCCCGACAGAGACCAGCTGAGCCCGACAGAGCCCGACAGAGCCCGACAGAGCCCGACAGGGCCCGACAGGGCCCAGTAGAGCCCGACAGAGCCCGACAGAGCCCGACAGAGCCCGACAGGGCCCAGTAGAGCCCGACAGAGCCCGACAGAGCCCGACAGAGCCCGACAGGGCCCGACAGAGCCCGACAGAGCCCGACAGGGCCCGACAGGGCCCGACAGAGCCCAGTAGAGCCCGACAGAGCCCGACAGAGCCCGACAGAGCCCGACAGAGCCCAGTAGAGCCCAGTAGATCCCGACAGAGCCCGACAGAGCCCGACAGGGCCCGACAGAGCCCGACAGAGCCCGACAGAGCCCGATAGAGCCCGACAGGGCCCGACAGAGCCCGACAGGGCCCGACAGGGCCCGACAGAGCCCGACAGAGCCCAGTAGAGCCCAGTAGAGCCCGACAGAGCCCGACAGAGCCCAGTAGAGCCCAGTAGAGCCCAGTAGAGCCCGACAGAGCCCGACAGAGCCCGACAGGGCCCGACAGGGCCCGACAGAGCCCAGTAGAACCCAGTAGAGCCCGACAGAGCCCGACAGAGCCCGACAGAGCCCGACAGAGCCCAGTAGAGCCCAGTAGAGCCCGACAGAGCCCGACAGAGCCCGACAGAGCCCGACAGGGCCCGACAGGGCCCGACAGGGCCCAGTTTAGCCCAGTAGACCCCGACAGAGCCCGACAGAGCCCGACAGATCCCGACAGAGCCCAGTAGAGCCCGACAGAGCCCGACAGGGCCCGACAGAGCCCGACAGAGCCCGACAGGGCCCGACAGGGCCCGACAGGGCCCGACAGAGCCCAGTTTAGCCCAGTAGAGCCCGACAGAGCCCGACAGAGCCCGACAGGGCCCGACAGGGCCCGACAGAGCCCGACAGAGCCCGACAGGGCCCGACAGAGCCCGACAGAGCCCGACAGGGCCCGACAGAGCCCAGTAGAGCCCGACAGAGCCCGACAGAGCCCGACAGGGCCCGACAGGGCCCGACAGAGCCCGACAGAGCCCGAGAGGGCCCGACAGAGCCCGACAGAGCCCGACAGGGCCCAGTAGAGCCCGACAGAGCCCGACAGAGCCCGACAGAGCCCGACAGGTCCCGACAGGGCCCAGTAGAGCCCGACAGAGCCCGACAGAGCCCGACAGAGCCCAGTAGAGCCCGACAGAGCCCGACAGAGCCCGACAGGGCCCGACAGAGCCCGACAGGGCCCGACAGAGCCCGACAGAGCCCGACAGAGCCCGACAGGGCCCGACAGGGCCCAGTAGAGCCCGACAGAGCCCGACAGAGCCCGACAGGGCCCGACAGGGCCCGACAGAGCCCGACAGAGCCCGACAGGGCCCGACAGAACCCGACAGAGCCCAGTAGAGCCCGACAGAGCCCGACAGAGCCCGACAGAGCCCGACAGAACCCGACAGAGGCCGACAGAGCCCAGTAGAGCCCGACAGAGCCCGACAGAGCCCGACAGAGCCCGACAGGGCCCGACAGGGCCCGACAGGGCCCAGTAGAGCCCGAAAGAGCCCGACAGAGCCCGACAGAGTCCGACAGAGCCCGAGAGGGCCCGACAGAGCCCGACAGAGCCCGACAGGGCCCGACAGAGCCCGACAGAGCCCGACAGAGCCCGAGAGGGCCCGACAGGGCCCAGTAGAGCCTGACAGAGCCCGACAGAGCCCGACAGGGCCCGACAGGGCCCGACAGGGCCCGACAGGGCCCGACAGAGCCCGACAGGGCCCAGTAGAGCCCGACAGAGCCCGACAGAGCCCAGTAGAGCCCAGTAGAGCCCGACAGAGCCCGACAGGGCCCGACAGAGCCCGACAGAGCCCGACAGAGCCCGACAGGGCCCGACAGAGCGTGACAGAGCCCGACAGGGCCCAGTAGAGCCCGACAGAGCCCGACAGAGCCCGACAGAGCCCGACAGGCCCCGACAGAGCCCGACAGAGCCCGACACAGCCCGACAGAGCCCGACAGGGCCCGACAGAGCCCGACAGGGCCCGACAGAGCCCGACAGAGCCCGACAGGGCCCGACAGAGCCCGACAGAGCCCGACAGAGCCCGACAGGGCCCGACAGAGCCCGACAGAGCCCGACAGGGCCCGACAGGGCCCGACAGAGCCCAGTAGAGCCCGACAGAGCCCGACAGAGCCCGACAGAGCCCGACAGGGCCCAGTAGAGCCCAGTAGAGCCCGACAGAGCCCAGTAGAGCCCGACAGAGCCCGACAGAGCCCGACAGAGCCCGACAGGGCCCGACAGGGCCCGACAGAGCCCGACAGGGCCCGACAGAGCCCGACACAGCCCGACAGAGCCCGACAGGGCCCGACAGAGCCTGACAGAGCCAGACAGGGCCCAGTAGAGCCCGACAGAGCCCGACAGAGCCCGACAAAGCCCAACAGGCCCCGACAGAGCCCGACAGAGCCCGACAGGGCCCGACAGAGCCCGACAGAGCCCGACAGGGCCCGACAGGGCCAAGTAGAGCCCGACAGAGCCCGACAGAGCCCGACAGGGCCCGACAGGGCCCGACAGAGCCCGACAGAGCCGACAGGGACCGAAAGGGCCCGACAGAGCCCAGTAGAGCGCGACAGAGCCCGACAGAGCCCGACAGAGCCCGACAGGGCCCGACAGGGCCCAGTAGAGCCCGACAGAGCCCGAGAGATCCCGACAGAGCCCGACAGGGCCCGACAGGGCCCGACAGGGCCCAGTAGAGCCCGACAGAGCCCGACAGAGCCCGACAGAACCCGTCAGAGCCCGACAGAGCCCGACAGAGCCCGACCGAGCCCGACAGGGCCCAGTAGAGCCCGACAGAGCCCGACAGAGCCCGACAGAGCCCGACAGGGCCCGACAGAGCCCGACAGAGCCCGACAGGGCCCGACAGGGCCCGACAGAGCCCGACAGAGCCCAGTAGAGCCCAGTAGATCCCGACAGAGCCCGACAGGGCCCGACAGAGCCCGACAGAGCCCGACAGAGCCCGATAGAGCCCGACAGGGCCCGACAGAGCCCGACAGGGCCCGACAGGGCCCGACAGAGCCCGACAGAGCCCAGTAGAGCCCAGTAGAGCCCGACAGAGCCCGACAGAGCCCAGTAGAGCCCAGTAGAGCCCAGTAGAGCCCGACAGAGCCCGACAGAGCCCGACAGAGCCCGACAGGGCCCGACAGGGCCCGACAGGTCCCGACAGAGCACAGTAGAGCCCAGTAGAGCCCGACAGAGCCCGACAGAGCCCGACAGAGCCCGACAGAGCCCAGTAGAGCCCAGTAGAGCCCGACAGAGCCCGACAGAGCCCGACAGAGCCCGACAGGGCCCGACAGGGCCCGACAGGGCCCACTTTAGCCCAGTAGAGCCCGACAGAGCCCGACAGAGCCCGACAGAGCCCAGAAGAGCCCGACAGAGCCCGACAGGGCCCGACAGAGCCCGACAGAGGCCGACAGGGCCCGACAGGGCCCGACAGGGCCCGACAGAGCCCAGTTTAGCCCAGTAGAGCCCGACAGAGCCCGACAGAGCCCGACAGGGCCCGACAGGGCCCGACAGAGCCCGACAGAGCCCGACAGGGCCCGACAGAGCCCGACAGAGCCCGACAGGGCCCGACAGAGCCCAGTAGAGCCCGACAGAGCCCGACAGAGCCCGACAGGGCCCGACAGGGCCCGACAGAGCCCGACAGAGCCCGACAGGGCCCAGTAGAGCCCGACAGAGCCCGACAGAGCCCGACAGAGCCCGACAGGGCCCGACAGGGCCCAGTAGAGCCCGACAGAGCCCGACAGAGCCCGACAGAGCCCGACAGAGCCCAGTAGAGCCCGACAGAGCCCGACAGAGCCCGACAGGGCCCGACAGAGCCCGACAGGGCCCGACAGAGCCCGACAGAGCCCGACAGAGCCCGACAGGGCCCGACAGGGCCCAGTAGAGCCCGACAGAGCCCGACAGAGCCCGACAGGGCCCGACAGGGCCCGACAGAGCCCGACAGAGCCCGACAGGGCCCGACAGGGCCCGACAGAGCCCAGTAGAGCCCGACAGAGCCCGACAGAGCCCGACAGAGCCCGACAGAACCCGACAGAGGCCGACAGAGCCCAGTAGAGCCCGACAGAGCCCGACAGAGCCCGACAGAGCCCGACAGGGCCCGACAGGGCCCGACAGGGCCCAGTAGAGCCCGACAGAGCCCGACAGAGCCCGACAGAGTCCGACAGAGCCCGAGAGGGCCCGACAGTGCCCGACAGAGCCCGACAGGGCCCGACAGAGCCCGACAGAGCCCGACAGAGCCCGAGAGGGCCCGACAGGGCCCAGTAGAGCCCGACAGAGCCCGACAGAGCCCGACAGGGCCCGACAGGTCCCGACAGGGCCCGACAGGGCCCGACAGAGCCCGACAGAGCCCGACAGGGCCCAGTAGAGCCCGACAGAGCCCGACAGAGCCCAGTAGAGCCCAGTAGAGCCCGACAGAGCCCGACAGGGCCCGACAGAGCCCGACAGAGCCCGACAGAGCCCGACAGGGCCCGACAGAGCGTGACAGAGCCCGACAGGGCCCAGTAGAGCCCGACAGAGCCCGACAGAGCCCGACAGAGCCCGACAGGCCCCGACAGAGCCCGACAGAGCCCGACAGACCCCGACACAGCCCGACAGAGCCCGACAGGGCCCGACAGAGCCCGACAGGGCCCGACAGAGCCCGACAGAGCCCGACAGGGCCCGACAGAGCCCAGTAGAGCCCGACAGAGCCCGACAGAGCCCGACAGAGCCCGACAGAGCCCGACAGGGCCCAGTAGAGCCCAGTAGAGCCCGACAGAGCCCAGTAGAGCCCGACAGAGCCCGACAGAGCCCGCCAGAGCCCGACAGGGCCCGACAGGGCCCGACAGAGCCCGACCGGGCCCGACAGAGCCCGACAGCCCGACAGAGCCCGACAGGGCCCGACAGAGCCTGACAGAGCCAGACAGGGCCCAGTAGAGCCCGACAGAGCCCGACAGAGCCCGACAGAGCCCAACAGGCCCCGACAGAGCCCGACAGAGCCCGACAGGGCCCGACAGAGCCCGACAGAGCCCGACAGGGCCCGACAGGGCCAAGTAGAGCCCGACAGAGCCCGACAGAGCCCGACAGGGCCCGACAGGGCCCGACAGAGCCCGACAGAGCCGACAGGGCCCGAAAGGGCCCGACAGAGCCCAGTAGAGCCCGACAGAGCCCGACAGAGCCCGACAGAGCCCGACAGGGCCCGACAGGGCCCAGTAGAGCCCGACAGAGCCCGACAGAGCCCGACAGAGCCCGACAGGGCCCGACAGGGCCCGACAGGGCCCAGTAGAGCCCGACAGAGCCCGACAGAGCCCGACGGAACCCGTCAGAGCCCGACAGAGCCCGACAGAGCCCGACAGAGCCCGACAGGGCCCAGTAGAGCCCGACAGAGCCCGACAGAGCCCGACAGAGACCGACAGGGCCCGACAGAGCCCGACAGAGCCCGACAGAGCCCGACAGGGCCCGACAGGGCCCAGTAGAGCCCGACAGAGCCCGACAGAGCCCGACAGAGCCCGACAGGGCCCGACAGGGCCCGACAGAGCCCGACAGAGCCCGACAGGGCCCAGTAGAGCCCGACAGAGCCCGACAGAGCCCGACAGAGCCCGAGAGAGCCCGACAGGGCCCGACAGAGCCCGACAGAGCCCGACAGGGCCCGGCAGGGCCCGACAGAGCCCGACAGGGCCCGACAGAGCCCGACAGAGTCCGACAGGGCCCGACAGAGCCCGACAGAGCCCGACAGGGCCCAGTAGAGCCCGACAGAGCCCGACAGAGACCAACAGAGCCCGACAGAGCCCAGTAGAGCCCGACAGAGCCCGACAGGGCCCGACAGAGCCCGACAGGGCCCGACAGGGCCCGACAGAGCCCGACAGAGCCCGACAGGGCCCAGTAGAGCCCGACAGAGACCGACAGAGCCCGACAGGGCCCGACAGGGCCCGACAGAGCCCGACAGGGCCCGACAGATCCCGACAGAGCCCGACAGAGCCCGACAGGGCCCGACAGGGCCTGACAGGGCCCAGTAGAGCCCGACAGAGCCCGACAGAGCCCGACAGGGCCCGACAGGGCCCGACAGAGCCCGACAGAGCCCGACAGGGCCCGACAGGGCCCGACAGAGCCCAGTAGAGCCCGACAGAGCCCGACAGAGCCCGACAGAGCCCGACAGAACCCGACAGAGGCCTACAGAGCCCAGTAGAGCCCGACAGGGCCCGACAGAGCCCGACAGAGCCCGAGAGGGCCCGACAGGGCCCAGTAGAGCCCGACAGAGCCCGACAGAGCCCGATAGGGCCCGACAGGGCCCGACAGAGCCCGACAGGGCCCAGTAGAGCCCGACAGAGCCCGACAGATCCCGACAGAGCCCGACAGAGCCCGACAGAGACCAGTTGAGCCCGACAGAGCCCGACAGAGCCCGACAGAGCCCGACAGGGCCCGACAGGGCCCAGTAGAGCCCGACAGAGCCCGACAGAGCCCGACAGGGCCCAGTAGAGCCCGACAGAGCCCGACAGAGCCCGACAGAGCCCGACAGGGCCCGACAGAGCCCGACAGAGCCCGACAGGGCCCGACAGGGCCCGACAGAGCCCAGTAGAGCCCGACAGAGCCCGACAGAGCCCGACAGAGCCCGACAGAGCCCGACAGAGCCCGACAGGGCCCAGTAGAGCCCGACAGAGCCCGACAGAGCCCGACAGAGACCGACAGAGCCCAGTAGAGCCCGACAGAGCCCGACAGGGCCCGACAGAGCCCGACAGAGCCCGACAGGGCCCAGTAGAGCCCGACAGAGCCCGACAGAGCCCGACAGAGACCAACAGAGCCTGACAGAGCCCAGTAGAGCCCGACAGAGCCCGACAGGGCCCGACAGAGCCCGACAGAGCCCGACAGGGCCCAGTAGAGCCCGACAGAGCCCGACAGATCCCGACAGAGCCCGACAGAGCCCGACAGAGACCAGTTGAGCCCGACAGAGCCCGACAGAGCCCGACAGAGCCCGACAGGGCCCGACAGGGCCCAGTAGAGCCCGACAGAGCCCGACAGAGCCCGACAGAGCCCGACAGGGCCCAGTAGAGCCCGACAGAGCCCGACAGAGCCCGACAGAGCCCGACAGGGCCCGACAGAGCCCGACAGAGCCCGACAGGGCCCGACAGGGCCCGACAGAGCCCAGTAGAGCCCGACAGAGCCCGACAGGGCCCGACAGAGCCCGACAGAGCCCGACAGAGCCCGACAGGGCCCGACAGAGCGTGACAGAGCCCGACAGGGCCCAGTAGAGCCCGACAGAGCCCGACAGAGCCCGACAGAGCCCGACAGGCCCCGACAGAGCCCGACAGAGCCCGACAGGGCCCGACAGAGCCCGACAGAGCCCGACAGGGCCCGACAGAGTCCGACAGAGCCCGACAGGGCCCGACAGGGCCCAGTAGAGCCCGACAGAGCCCGACAGAGCCCGACAGGGCCCGACAGGGCCCGACAGGGCCCGACAGTGCCCGACAGAGCCCAGTAGAGCCCGACAGAGCCCGACAGAGCCCGACAGAGCCCGACAGGGCCCGACAGGGCCCGGTAGAGCCCGACAGAGCCCGACAGAGCCCGACAGGGCCCGACAGAGCCCGACAGAGCCCGAAAGGGCCCAGTAGAGCCCGACAGAGCCCGACAGAGCCCGACAGGGCCCGACAGGGCCCGACAGGGCCCGACAGAGCCCGACAGGGCCCGAAAGGGCCCGACAGAGCCCAGTAGAGCCCGACAGAGCCCAGTAGAGCCCGACAGAGCCCGACAGAGCCCGACAGAGCCCGACAGGGCCCGACAGGGCCCAGTAGAGCCCGACAGAGCCCGACAGAGCCCGACAGGGCCCGACAGAGCCCGACAGAGCCCGACAGGGCCCAGTAGAGCCCGACAGAGCCCGACAGAGCCCGACAGAACCCGTCAGAGCCCGACAGAGTCCAACAGAGCCCGACAGAGCCCGACAGGGCCCAGTAGAGCCCGACAGAGCCCGACAGAGCCCGACAGAGCCCAGTAGAGCCCGACAGAGCCCGACAGAGCCCGACAGGGCCCGACAGGGCCCGACAGAGCCCGACAGAGCCCGAGAGGGCCCGACAGAGCCCGACAGAGCCCGACAGGGCCCAGTAGAGCCCGACAGAGCCCGACAGAGCCCGACAGAGCCCGACAGGGCCCGACAGGGCCCAGTAGAGCCCGACAGAGCCCGACAGAGCCCGACAGAGCCCGACAGAGCCCAGTAGAGCCCGACAGAGCCCGACAGAGCCCGACAGGGCCCGACAGAGCCCGACAGGGCCCGACAGAGCCCGACAGAGCCCGACAGGGCCCGACAGGGCCCAGTAGAGCCCGACAGAGCCCGACAGAGCCCGACAGGGCCCGACAGGGCCCGACAGAGCCCGACAGAGCCCGACAGGGCCCGACAGGGCCCGACAGAGCCCAGTAGAGCCCGACAGAGCCCGACAGAGCCCGACAGAACCCGACAGAGGCCGACAGAGCCCAGTAGAGCCCGACAGAGCCCGACAGAGCCCGACAGATCCCGACAGGGCCCGACAGGGCCCGACAGGGCCCAGTAGAGCCCGACAGAGCCCGACAGAGCCCGACAGAGTCCGACAGAGCCCGAGAGGCCCCGACAGAGCCCGACAGAGCCCGACAGGGCCCGACAGAGCCCGACAGAGCCCGACAGAGCCCGAGAGGGCCCGACAGGGCCCAGTAGAGCCCGACAGAGCCCGACAGAGCCCGACAGGGCCCGACAGGGCCCGACAGGGCCCGACAGGGCCCAGTAGAGCCCGACAGAGCCCGACAGAGCCCAGTAGAGCCCAGTAGAGCCCGACAGAGCCCGACAGGGCCCGACAGAGCCCGACAGAGCCCGACAGAGCCCGACAGGGCCCGACAGGGCCCAGTAGAGCCCGACAGAGCCCGACAGAGCCCGACAGAGCCCGACAGGCCCCGACAGAGCCCGACAGAGCCCGACAGACCCCGACACAGCCCGACAGAGCCCGACAGGGCCCGACAGAGCCCGACAGGGCCCGACAGAGCCCGACAGAGCCCGACAGGGCCCGACAGAGCCCGACAGAGCCCGACAGAGCCCGACAGAGCCCGACAGGGCCCGACAGAGCCCAGTAGAGCCCGACAGAGCCCGACAGAGCCCGACAGAGCCCGACAGGGCCCGACAGGGCCCAGTAGAGCCCGACAGAGCCCGACAGAGCCCGACAGGGCCCGACAGAGCCCGACAGAGCCCGACAGGGCCCAGTAGAGCCCGACAGAGCCCGACAGAGCCCGACAGAACCCGTCAGAGCCCGACAGAGTCCAACAGAGCCCGACAGAGCCCGACAGGGCCCAGTAGAGCCCGACAGAGCCCGACAGAGCCCGACAGAGCCCAGTAGAGCCCGACAGAGCCCGACAGAGCCCGACAGAGCCCGACAGGGCCCGACAGGGCCCGACAGAGCCCGACAGAGCCCGACAGGGCCCAGTAGAGCCCGACAGAGCCCGACAGAGCCCGACAGAGCCCGAGAGAGCCCGACAGGGCCCGACAGAGCCCGACAGAGCCCGACAGGGCCCGGCAGGGCCCGACAGAGCCCGACAGGGCCCGACAGAGCCCGACAGAGTCCGACAGGGCCCGACAGAGCCCGACAGAGCCCGACAGGGCCCAGTAGAGCCCGACAGAGCCCGACAGAGACCAACAGAGCCCGACAGAGCCCAGTAGAGCCCGACAGAGCCCGACAGGGCCCGACAGAGCCCGACAGGGCCCGACAGGGCCCGACAGAGCCCGACAGAGCCCGACAGGGCCCAGTAGAGCCCGACAGAGACCGACAGAGCCCGACAGGGCCCGACAGGTCCCGACAGAGCCCGACAGGGCCCGACAGATCCCGACAGAGCCCGACAGAGCCCGACAGGGCCCGACAGGGCCTGACAGGGCCCAGTAGAGCCCGACAGAGCCCGACAGAGCCCGACAGGGCCCGACAGGGCCCGACAGAGCCCGACAGAGCCCGACAGGGCCCGACAGGGCCCGACAGAGCCCAGTAGAGCCCGACAGAGCCCGACAGAGCCCGACAGAGCCCGACAGAACCCGACAGAGGCCTACAGAGCCCAGTAGAGCCCGACAGGGCCCGACAGAGCCCGACAGAGCCCGAGAGGGCCCGACAGGGCCCAGTAGAGCCCGACAGAGCCCGACAGAGCCCGATAGGGCCCGACAGGGCCCGACAGAGCCCGACAGGGCCCAGTAGAGCCCGACAGAGCCCGACAGATCCCGACAGAGCCCGACAGAGCCCGACAGAGACCAGTTGAGCCCGACAGAGCCCGACAGAGCCCGACAGAGCCCGACAGGGCCCGACAGGGCCCAGTAGAGCCCGACAGAGCCCGACAGAGCCCGACAGGGCCCAGTAGAGCCCGACAGAGCCCGACAGAGCCCGACAGAGCCCGACAGGGCCCGACAGAGCCCGACAGAGCCCGACAGGGCCCGACAGGGCCCGACAGAGCCCAGTAGAGCCCGACAGAGCCCGACAGAGCCCGACAGAGCCCGACAGAGCCCGACAGAGCCCGACAGGGCCCAGTAGAGCCCGACAGAGCCCGACAGAGCCCGACAGAGACCGACAGAGCCCAGTAGAGCCCGACAGAGCCCGACAGGGCCCGACAGAGCCCGACAGAGCCCGACAGGGCCCAGTAGAGCCCGACAGAGCCCGACAGAGCCCGACAGAGACCAACAGAGCCTGACAGAGCCCAGTAGAGCCCGACAGAGCCCGACAGGGCCCGACAGAGCCCGACAGAGCCCGACAGGGCCCAGTAGAGCCCGACAGAGCCCGACAGATCCCGACAGAGCCCGACAGAGCCCGACAGAGACCAGTTGAGCCCGACAGAGCCCGACAGAGCCCGACAGAGCCCGACAGGGCCCGACAGGGCCCAGTAGAGCCCGACAGAGCCCGACAGAGCCCGACAGAGCCCGACAGGGCCCAGTAGAGCCCGACAGAGCCCGACAGAGCCCGACAGAGCCCGACAGGGCCCGACAGAGCCCGACAGAGCCCGACAGGGCCCGACAGGGCCCGACAGAGCCCAGTAGAGCCCGACAGAGCCCGACAGGGCCCGACAGAGCCCGACAGAGCCCGACAGAGCCCGACAGGGCCCGACAGAGCGTGACAGAGCCCGACAGGGCCCAGTAGAGCCCGACAGAGCCCGACAGAGCCCGACAGAGCCCGACAGGCCCCGACAGAGCCCGACAGAGCCCGACAGGGCCCGACAGAGCCCGACAGAGCCCGACAGGGCCCGACAGAGTCCGACAGAGCCCGACAGGGCCCGACAGGGCCCAGTAGAGCCCGACAGAGCCCGACAGAGCCCGACAGGGCCCGACAGGGCCCGACAGGGCCCGACAGTGCCCGACAGAGCCCAGTAGAGCCCGACAGAGCCCGACAGAGCCCGACAGAGCCCGACAGGGCCCGACAGGGCCCGGTAGAGCCCGACAGAGCCCGACAGAGCCCGACAGGGCCCGACAGAGCCCGACAGAGCCCGAAAGGGCCCAGTAGAGCCCGACAGAGCCCGACAGAGCCCGACAGGGCCCGACAGGGCCCGACAGGGCCCGACAGAGCCCGACAGGGCCCGAAAGGGCCCGACAGAGCCCAGTAGAGCCCGACAGAGCCCAGTAGAGCCCGACAGAGCCCGACAGAGCCCGACAGAGCCCGACAGGGCCCGACAGGGCCCAGTAGAGCCCGACAGAGCCCGACAGAGCCCGACAGGGCCCGACAGAGCCCGACAGAGCCCGACAGGGCCCAGTAGAGCCCGACAGAGCCCGACAGAGCCCGACAGAACCCGTCAGAGCCCGACAGAGTCCAACAGAGCCCGACAGAGCCCGACAGGGCCCAGTAGAGCCCGACAGAGCCCGACAGAGCCCGACAGAGCCCAGTAGAGCCCGACAGAGCCCGACAGAGCCCGACAGGGCCCGACAGGGCCCGACAGAGCCCGACAGAGCCCGAGAGGGCCCGACAGAGCCCGACAGAGCCCGACAGGGCCCAGTAGAGCCCGACAGAGCCCGACAGAGCCCGACAGAGCCCGACAGGGCCCGACAGGGCCCAGTAGAGCCCGACAGAGCCCGACAGAGCCCGACAGAGCCCGACAGAGCCCAGTAGAGCCCGACAGAGCCCGACAGAGCCCGACAGGGCCCGACAGAGCCCGACAGGGCCCGACAGAGCCCGACAGAGCCCGACAGGGCCCGACAGGGCCCAGTAGAGCCCGACAGAGCCCGACAGAGCCCGACAGGGCCCGACAGGGCCCGACAGAGCCCGACAGAGCCCGACAGGGCCCGACAGGGCCCGACAGAGCCCAGTAGAGCCCGACAGAGCCCGACAGAGCCCGACAGAACCCGACAGAGGCCGACAGAGCCCAGTAGAGCCCGACAGAGCCCGACAGAGCCCGACAGATCCCGACAGGGCCCGACAGGGCCCGACAGGGCCCAGTAGAGCCCGACAGAGCCCGACAGAGCCCGACAGAGTCCGACAGAGCCCGAGAGGCCCCGACAGAGCCCGACAGAGCCCGACAGGGCCCGACAGAGCCCGACAGAGCCCGACAGAGCCCGAGAGGGCCCGACAGGGCCCAGTAGAGCCCGACAGAGCCCGACAGAGCCCGACAGGGCCCGACAGGGCCCGACAGGGCCCGACAGGGCCCAGTAGAGCCCGACAGAGCCCGACAGAGCCCAGTAGAGCCCAGTAGAGCCCGACAGAGCCCGACAGGGCCCGACAGAGCCCGACAGAGCCCGACAGAGCCCGACAGGGCCCGACAGGGCCCAGTAGAGCCCGACAGAGCCCGACAGAGCCCGACAGAGCCCGACAGGCCCCGACAGAGCCCGACAGAGCCCGACAGACCCCGACACAGCCCGACAGAGCCCGACAGGGCCCGACAGAGCCCGACAGGGCCCGACAGAGCCCGACAGAGCCCGACAGGGCCCGACAGAGCCCGACAGAGCCCGACAGAGCCCGACAGAGCCCGACAGGGCCCGACAGAGCCCAGTAGAGCCCGACAGATCCCGACAGAGCCCGACAGAGCCCGACAGAGCCCGACAGGGCCCAGTAGAGCCCAGTAGAGCCCGACAGAGCCCAGTAGAGCCCGACAGAGCCCGACAGAGCCGGACAGAGCCCGACAGGGCCCGACAGGGCCCGACAGAGCCCGACAGGGCCCGACAGAGCCCGACACAGCCCGACAGAGCCCGACAGGGCCCGACAGAGCCTGACAGAGCCAGACAGGGCCCAGTAGAGCCCGACAGAGCCCGACAGAGCCCGACAGAGCCCAACAGGCCCCGACAGAGCCCGACAGAGCCCGACAGGGCCCGACAGAGCCCGACAGAGCCCGACAGGGCCCGACAGAGCCCGACAGAGCCCGACAGGGCCCGACAGGGCCAAGTAGAGCCCGACAGAGCCCGACAGAGCCCGACAGGGCCCGACAGGGCCCGACAGAGCCCGACAGAGCCGACAGGGCCCGAAAGGGCCGGACAGAGCCCAGTAGAGCCCGACAGAGCCCGACAGAGCCCGACAGAGCCCGACAGGGCCCGACAGGGCCCAGTAGAGCCCGACAGAGCCTGACAGAGCCCGACAGAGCCCGACAGGGCCCGACAGGGCCCGACAGGGCCCAGTAGAGCCCGACAGAGCCCGACAGAGCCCGACGGAACCCGTCAGAGCCCGACAGAGCCCGACAGAGCCCGACAGAGCCCGACAGGGCCCAGTAGAGCCCGACAGAGCCCGACAGAGCCCGACAGAGACCGACAGGGCCCGACAGAGCCCGACAGAGCCCGACAGAGCCCGACAGGGCCCGACAGGGCCCAGTAGAGCCCGACAGAGCCCGACAGAGCCCGACAGAGCCCGACAGGGCCCGACAGAGCCCGACAGAGCCCGACAGAGCCCGACAGGGCCCAGTAGAGCCCGACAGAGCCCGACAGAGCCCGACAGAGCCCGAGAGAGCCCGACAGGGCCCGACAGAGCCCGACAGAGCCCGACAGGGCCCGGCAGGGCCCGACAGAGCCCGACAGGGCCCGACAGAGCCCGACAGAGTCCGACAGAGCCCGACAGAGCCCGACAGGGCCCAGTAGAGCCCGACAGAGCCCGACAGAGCCCGACAGAGCCCGACAGGGCCCGACAGGGCCCGACAGAGCCCGACAGAGCCCGACAGAGCCCGACAGGGCCCAGTAGAGCCCGACAGAGCCCGACAGAGCCCGACAGAGACCAACAGAGCCCGACAGAGCCCAGTAGAGCCCGACAGAGCCCGACAGGGCCGACAGAGCCCGACAGGGCCCGACAGGGCCCGACAGAGCCCGACAGGGCCCAGTAGAGCCCGACAGAGACCGACAGAGCCCGACAGGGCCCGACAGGGCCCGACAGAGCCCGACAGGGCCCGACAGAGCCCGACAGAGCCCGACAGAGCCCGACAGGGCCCGACAGGGCCTGACAGGGCCCAGTAGAGCCCGACAGAGCCCGACAGAGCCCGACAGGCCGACAGGGCCCGACAGAGCCCGACAGAGCCCCGACAGGCCCGACAGGGCCCGACAGAGCCCAGTAGAGCCCGACAGAGCCCGACAGAGCCCGACAGAGCCCGACAGAACCCGACAGAGGCCGACAGAGCCCGACAGGGCCCGACAGGGCCTGACAGGGCCCAGTAGAGCCCGACAGAGCCCGACAGAGCCCGACAGGGGCCCGACAGGGCCCGACAGAGCCCGACAGAGCCCGACAGGGCCCGACAGGGCCCGACAGAGCCCAGTAGAGCCCGACAGAGCCCGACAGAGCCCGACAGAGCCCGACAGAACCCGACAGAGGCCGACAGAGCCCAGTAGAGCCCGACAGGGCCCGACAGAGCCCGACAGAGCCCGACAGGGCCCGACAGGGCCCAGTAGAGACCGACAGAGCCCGACAGAGCCCACAGAGCCCGACAGAGCCCGAGAGGGCCCGACAGGGCCCAGTAGAGCCCGACAGAGCCCGACAGAGCCCGACAGAGCCCGACAGAACCCGACAGAGCCCGACAGAGCCCGATAGGGCCCGACAGGGCCCGACAGAGCCCGACAGAGCCCGACAGGGCCCAGTAGAGCCCGACAGAGCCCGACAGATCCCGACAGAGCCCGACAGAGCCCGACAGAGACCAGTTGAGCCCGACAGAGCCCGACAGAGCCCGACAGAGCCCGACAGGGCCCGACAGGGCCCAGTAGAGCCCGACAGAGCCCGACAGAGCCCGACAGAGCCCGACAGGGCCCAGTAGAGCCCGACAGAGCCCGACAGAGCCCGACAGAGCCCGACAGAGCCCGACAGGGCCCGACAGAGCCCGACAGGGCCCGACAGGGCCCGACAGAGCCCAGTAGAGCCCGACAGAGCCCGACAGAGGCCCGACAGAGCCCGACAGAGCCCGACAGGGCCCGACAGAGCCCGACAGAGCCCGACAGGGCCCGACAGGGCCCGACAGAGCCCAGTAGAGCCCGACAGAGCCCGACAGAGCCCGACAGAGCCCGACAGAGCCCGACAGGGCCCAGTAGAGCCCGACAGAGCCCGACAGAGCCCGACAGAGACCGACAGAGCCCAGTAGAGCCCGACAGAGCCCGACAGGGCCCGACAGAGCCCGACAGAGCCCGACAGGGCCCAGTAGAGCCCGACAGAGCCCGACAGAGCCCGACAGAGACCAACAGAGCCTGACAGAGCCCAGTAGAGCCCGACAGAGCCCGACAGGGCCCGACAGAGCCCGACAGAGCCCGACAGGGCCCAGTAGAGCCCGACAGAGCCCGACAGATCCCGACAGAGCCCGACAGAGCCCGACAGAGACCAGTTGAGCCCGACAGAGCCCGACAGAGCCCGACAGAGCCCGACAGGCCCGACAGGGCCCAGTAGAGCCCGACAGAGCCCGACAGAGCCCGACAGAGCCCGACAGGGCCCAGTAGAGCCCGACAGAGCCCGACAGAGCCCGACAGAGCCCGACAGGGCCCGACAGAGCCCGACAGAGCCCGACAGGGCCCGACAGGGCCCGACAGAGCCCAGTAGAGCCCGACAGAGCCCGACAGGGCCCGACAGAGCCCGACAGAGCCCGACAGAGCCCGACAGGGCCCGACAGAGCGTGACAGAGCCCGACAGGGCCCAGTAGAGCCCGACAGAGCCCGACAGAGCCCGACAGAGCCCGACAGGCCCCGACAGAGCCCGACAGAGCCCGACAGGGCCCGACAGAGCCCGACAGAGCCCGACAGGGCCCGACAGAGTCCGACAGAGCCCGACAGGGCCCGACAGGGCCCAGTAGAGCCCGACAGAGCCCGACAGAGCCCGACAGGGCCCGACAGGGCCCGACAGGGCCCGACAGTGCCCGACAGAGCCCAGTAGAGCCCGACAGAGCCCGACAGAGCCCGACAGAGCCCGACAGGGCCCGACAGGGCCCGGTAGAGCCCGACAGAGCCCGACAGAGCCCGACAGGGCCCGACAGAGCCCGACAGAGCCCGAAAGGGCCCAGTAGAGCCCGACAGAGCCCGACAGAGCCCGACAGGGCCCGACAGGGCCCGACAGGGCCCGACAGAGCCCGACAGGGCCCGAAAGGGCCCGACAGAGCCCAGTAGAGCCCGACAGAGCCCAGTAGAGCCCGACAGAGCCCGACAGAGCCCGACAGAGCCCGACAGGGCCCGACAGGGCCCAGTAGAGCCCGACAGAGCCCGACAGAGCCCGACAGGGCCCGACAGAGCCCGACAGAGCCCGACAGGGCCCAGTAGAGCCCGACAGAGCCCGACAGAGCCCGACAGAACCCGTCAGAGCCCGACAGAGTCCAACAGAGCCCGACAGAGCCCGACAGGGCCAGTAGAGCCCGACAGAGCCCGACAGAGCCCGACAGAGCCCAGTAGAGCCCGACAGAGCCCGACAGAGCCCGACAGGGCCCGACAGGGCCCGACAGAGCCCGACAGAGCCCGAGAGGGCCCGACAGAGCCCGACAGAGCCCGACAGGGCCCAGTAGAGCCCGACAGAGCCCGACAGAGCCCGACAGAGCCCGACAGGGCCCGACAGGGCCCAGTAGAGCCCTACAGAGCCCGACAGAGCCCGACAGAGCCCGACAGAGCCCAGTAGAGCCCGACAGAGCCCGACAGGGCCCGACAGAGCCCGACAGAGCCCGACAGGGCCCGGTAGAGCCCGACAGAGCCCGACAGATCCCGACAGAGCCCGACAGAGCCCGACAGAGACCAGTTGAGCCCGACAGAGCCCGACAGAGCCCGACAGAGCCCGACAGGGCCCGACAGGGCCCAGTAGAGCCCGACAGAGCCCGACAGAGCCCGACAGAGCCCGACAGGGCCCAGTAGAGCCCGACAGAGCCCGACAGAGCCCGACAGAGCCCGACAGGGCCCGACAGAGCCCGACAGAGCCCGACAGGGCCCGACAGGGCCGACAGAGCCCAGTAGAGCCCGACAGAGCCCGACAGGGCCCGACAGAGCCCGACAGAGCCCGACAGAGCCCGACAGGGCCCGACAGAGCGTGACAGAGCCCGACAGGGCCCAGTAGAGCCCGACAGAGCCCGACAGAGCCCGACAGAGCCCGACAGGCCCCGACAGAGCCCGACAGAGCCCGACAGGGCCCGACAGAGCCCGACAGAGCCCGACAGGGCCCGACAGAGTCCGACAGAGCCCGACAGGGCCCGACAGGGCCCAGTAGAGCCCGACAGAGCCCGACAGAGCCCGACAGGGCCCGACAGGGCCCGACAGGGCCCGACAGTGCCCGACAGAGCCCAGTAGAGCCCGACAGAGCCCGACAGAGCCCGACAGAGCCCGACAGGGCCCGACAGGGCCCGGTAGAGCCCGACAGAGCCCGACAGAGCCCGACAGGGCCCGACAGAGCCCGACAGAGCCCGAAAGGGCCCAGTAGAGCCCGACAGAGCCCGACAGAGCCCGACAGGGCCCGACAGGGCCCGACAGGGCCCGACAGAGCCCGACAGGGCCCGAAAGGGCCCGACAGAGCCCAGTAGAGCCCGACAGAGCCCAGTAGAGCCCGACAGAGCCCGACAGAGCCCGACAGAGCCCGACAGGGCCCGACAGGGCCCAGTAGAGCCCGACAGAGCCCGACAGAGCCCGACAGGGCCCGACAGAGCCCGACAGAGCCCGACAGGGCCCAGTAGAGCCCGACAGAGCCCGACAGAGCCCGACAGAACCCGTCAGAGCCCGACAGAGTCCAACAGAGCCCGACAGAGCCCGACAGGGCCCAGTAGAGCCCGACAGAGCCCGACAGAGCCCGACAGAGCCCAGTAGAGCCCGACAGAGCCCGACAGAGCCCGACAGGGCCCGACAGGGCCCGACAGAGCCCGACAGAGCCCGAGAGGGCCCGACAGAGCCCGACAGAGCCCGACAGGGCCCAGTAGAGCCCGACAGAGCCCGACAGAGCCCGACAGAGCCCGACAGGGCCCGACAGGGCCCAGTAGAGCCCGACAGAGCCCGACAGAGCCCGACAGAGCCCGACAGAGCCCAGTAGAGCCCGACAGAGCCCGACAGAGCCCGACAGGGCCCGACAGAGCCCGACAGGGCCCGACAGAGCCTGACAGAGCCCGACAGGGCCCGACAGGGCCCAGTAGAGCCCGACAGAGCCCGACAGAGCCCGACAGGGCCCGACAGGGCCCGACAGAGCCCGACAGAGCCCGACAGGGCCCGACAGGGCCCGACAGAGCCCAGTAGAGCCCGACAGAGCCCGACAGAGCCCGACAGAGCCCGACAGAACCCGACAGAGGCCGACAGAGCCCAGTAGAGCCCGACAGAGCCCGACAGAGCCCGACAGAGCCCGACAGGGCCCGACAGGGCCCGACAGGGCCCAGTAGAGCCCGACAGAGCCCGACAGAGCCCGACAGAGTCCGACAGAGCCCGAGAGGCCCCGACAGAGCCCGACAGAGCCCGACAGGGCCCGACAGAGCCCGACAGAGCCCGACAGAGCCCGAGAGGGCCCGACAGGGCCCAGTAGAGCCCGACAGAGCCCGACAGGGCCCGACAGAGCCCGACAGAGCCCGACAGAGCCCGACAGGGCCCGACAGGGCCCAGTAGAGCCCGACAGAGCCCGACAGAGCCCGACAGAGCCCGACAGGCCCCGACAGAGCCCGACAGAGCCCGACAGACCCCGACACAGCCCGACAGAGCCCGACAGGGCCCGACAGAGCCCGACAGGGCCCGACAGAGCCCGACAGAGCCCGACAGGGCCCGACAGAGCCCGATAGAGCCCGACAGAGCCCGACAGAGCCCGACAGGGCCCGACAGAGCCCAGTAGAGCCCGACAGATCCCGACAGAGCCCGACAGAGCCCGACAGAGCCCGACAGGGCCCAGTAGAGCCCAGTAGAGCCCGACAGAGCCCAGTAGAGCCCGACAGAGCCCGACAGAGCCGGACAGAGCCCGACAGGGCCCGACAGGGCCCGACAGAGCCCGACAGGGCCCGACAGAGCCCGACACAGCCCGACAGAGCCCGACAGGGCCCGACAGAGCCTGACAGAGCCAGACAGGGCCCAGTAGAGCCCGACAGAGCCCGACAGAGCCCGACAGAGCCCAACAGGCCCCGACAGAGCCCGACAGAGCCCGACAGGGCCCGACAGAGCCCGACAGAGCCCGACAGGGCCCGACAGAGCCCGACAGAGCCCGACAGGGCCCGACAGGGCCAAGTAGAGCCCGACAGAGCCCGACAGAGCCCGACAGGGCCCGACAGGGCCCGACAGAGCCCGACAGAGCCGACAGGGCCCGAAAGGGCCCGACAGAGCCCAGTAGAGCCCGACAGAGCCCGACAGAGCCCGACAGAGCCCGACAGGGCCCGACAGGGCCCAGTAGAGCCCGACAGAGCCTGACAGAGCCCGACAGAGCCCGACAGGGCCCGACAGGGCCCGACAGGGCCCAGTAGAGCCCAACAGAGCCCGACAGAGCCCGACGGAACCCGTCAGAGCCCGACAGAGCCCGACAGAGCCCGACAGAGCCCGACAGGGCCCAGTAGAGCCCGACAGAGCCCGACAGAGCCCGACAGAGACCGACAGGGCCCGACAGAGCCCGACAGAGCCCGACAGAGCCCGACAGGGCCCGACAGGGCCCAGTAGAGCCCGACAGAGCCCGACAGAGCCCGACAGAGCCCGACAGGGCCCGACAGAGCCCGACAGAGCCCGACAGAGCCCGACAGGGCCCAGTAGAGCCCGACAGAGCCCGACAGAGCCCGACAGAGGCCCGAGAGAGCCCGACAGGGCCCGACA